>NC_135501.1:99099648-99297148 GCF_052857255.1 Amblyomma americanum
AATATATTAGCCAAACGCGCAACTATAACCATTCAAACTCGCGTCCCGCATTTCTGACAACATAAGCGCCTAACAACCCCGCCGCAGTGACTCAGTGGTAACGGCGCTCAGCTACTGATCCGGAGTACCCGGGATCGAACCACACGGCGGAGGCCACTTTTCGTTGGAGGCGAAACGCAAAAGGCACCCGTGTGATGTGCGATGTTGGAGCATGTTAAAAATCCCCGGGTGGTTTAATCAGAAGCCCTCCACTATGGCACCTCCTTCTTCCTTTCTTCTTTCACTCCCACCTTCCTCTCTTTCCTTGTGAGAGAATTGCTGCGCAATTTCCTTTCCTCAAAAAACTATTCATTAGGCTCCTAATGGTCGCAGGTTTAGGTACTCAGTGGAACAACTGCGGCGCCGCCCAACACTACAGGTTCCATATGACGAAAGGCAGTCTGAATCTAGCTTCAATACCTGGATGTGGATTTCTAAGGTAACCGTGGATTATTATGGCGAAAACAATTACAGTAGAGATAGTTTCTTACGAGCGGAGCTAATAGCGGATCATCCGGCCATTCCACCTACCACGTGACGCAAACGCCACACCTCCGAGCGACTGTCAGTGCCCTGTGTTGAGTCCAGCAGGGCGCAGCACGTTTAGTGCCACTCCAGGAAGAGACATTTGTAACTCGCAATAGTTGGTCCACGTGAGGCATTCGAGATGTGGTCCGCTGACAAGAACCAGCGCATGATGGTGCGCGATCCCATGCGCGCGCTGCGCTAAATCAAAGTAGTTTCTTGACACCGCCGAGCGCTGTGTTCAGTTTTTCGTAAAGCTTCTTTTCGTGTGTTGACAAAAGAAGGATAGTTAATAAACCGCGAACTGAATATTGTTAATTGTGGCAGATTAACAGATATTCAGTTACGCTAAATGATACGTACCGGACATTGGAGCTTATTCTGAGATATCGTTTATGTGGTATAAACTGTAATCATGTTTATATAGTAAGAACGAAATCTCACTGAGCCGGTGAACGAAAATAGCACGTCACCCCAGACAAGCCACGAGCCATGTCAGAAGAAAGCCCTCGAAGCTAGTTTCCCTGTTCCCTTTATTCTCATCACGCTATTCTAACAGCAGTAGTATGCGTGCCGCCTTTCAAGAAGTGTCAGCGGTGGAGTTGGTGCTTTGCATTGTCTTTCGTTCTTGCAAGGTGGTTCTTGCTTGCAAGCGCCATTTGTACTTCCTCACTGTGACTGCCCGAAATATTAGTCTCTGGGTGGGTCGCCTTGACAGGCGAAGTCTTTTGCTACTCGCCGAATTCTTTGCCTCAATTTTAGCTTTTCGTTTTCGAGTGATGCAATAAAATGTTTGTGTTCTTAGAATGTATAAATACCTTGTAAGTACATGTGCATTGCCGTGTAGAACCTAAAAACTTCTTTCTTTTTGCGTACCCGCGTTTAGTGTTGCAACCTCTCGCCCAGCGCTTTAGTGCCAATGTGAGGTACACAAGTTCTTTCGCACCCGAGTACACTCATACCGTTTTACCCCCCCCCCCCCCCCAGCGGGATGGATCGGTTATCTTCGGTAGGCCGGCGCTGATGATCACATAACTTGATCCATCCTGCGACTAACGTCATCTCGGAAAACGCTTACGTTATGCTGAAAATAAAGCAATTTCCTTCTCTCCTCCTGCAGATTTCTCTTTTTAGGTATTTCAAGGGATTCCGGTACGACGTTATCGAGGAAGAACGCATGAAGATTGCTAGACCTTCCCCTTGTAAAATGGTTGCCTGCCTTTTCCAAGCCCTTGATGGTTAAATCATACAGCACCATGCGAGGGCAGCCTGCGTTTGATGAAGATTGCCACAGAGGGCTTCCTCCGGGGTAAATATCGCCGCCATGCGTTGTAGCCATTTCTTTATGTTGAATATATGAGCCACGGAAATGTTCTTTTACGCAGCCCTGGCGCACAAGGCCAATACGTGCCCAATAGTGGCTGGTCTCTAGAGGACACCGTTTTCTGTTGTTGAACCTGGTGGGGTTCCACTGTGGTGCGGAGAGCAGACTTCCGGAATTGGTAGCAACGCCCCGAACTACGTTTCCTTGAGCTGCGATTGTCAAAAACTTCTATAAATTGCACCATTTCCCGGGGCCAATATTCAGTCGTGAATTCCCTGCGGTGCCATGGAGGCGGCAGCACGGCTCTCACAGCAGCCTTTTTGCTTGAGTTTTTGCACAATTCCGGTGAGCGCTTGATCAGTGCAGCTCGAAAGTAAATAGTTCTAGCACCATTTACGATCATTTAAGTCGACTGTCCACATCACAGTCCTGATATGACGTTTTTGCAAAGAAATTCTGAGGAGCATTTCGCCTGTCTAGGTTTTCATTTTTCCTTCTTTTTTAAAGGCTTCTGGGATAAAACTTCTAAATATGGCTCCTCTTCGAAACGAACTATTCTCGAAGCTGATTATAGTTCCATCGAGCTTTTCCGTTATGAGTGGAACTTGAGCAAATTTTTTTTTATTTCAACCTCACAGCACGCTTGCCTTTCACAGTGCACATTGTGTATTAGGGCTTGTACATGTTATGAATTTATGGCGATGCCAGACAGAGCAAAAAAAGAGAAACAGCTGAAAAGAGCGCCATTAACAGTCGAAGTGTATCCGGGGCTGCAATTGGCTTCGCGTCGATAATTGAGTGTGAAGCAAAGAATAAATGCACATAAAGTACTACGAATACAGCAACCTCCGCGCAAAGAAAAGAGATTTGGTTGCCAGAGAGGAGCGTAACTAGGAATTACCTAACACAGTGCTGGTTCCTATATCCGTATGTTAAGCCTATAATATTAAAAGCGTTCACTCCAATGAGCGGAACAAAATATACAGATGTCTATCTGTTTACGTCAAACGAAAACGTCTTAATAAAATAAGAAAGGGCAAATGTTGTTTTACATTGTGAAAAATGCGCTTTCGCCCTCATCCTACTTGCTCGCACGAAGATGGTGCACAAAACATTGAGAAAAGTATTGTGCGAGGCTTACCATAAGGCAGCCAAAAGCAAAACCAATACGTGCGTAAATTGACCATCAGTGACGTTGCTCTTTTACAACGAATCTCGGTTATTAGCCTGTTCTATTTTTGATAGCGTGGTGGATGCTTAATATGTTGCTCATTTTGTATGTCCTTTTAACCATGCATATACTGCGTTCCTTTTTGAATACACTATAGTTCTTAGCACCGCTCTTGTCTTTTCTCCCCCGCTTCCATTGTCTTTTGTCTACTTGGCCTTCAATGTATAGTGACTTACAATCAGCTGACCCGGCTCTTGGTCCTCGGTCACATTCATTGCAAAGAAAGAACGCTTCTTATTGCTGCATGCAATAGACTTCTGGCGTCAAAATATTGTTTATAAATGTTAATAACGTTAGCCGCAATAAATATGACGAACGTTTTCGTGCCTACTATAGAATTAATCATTGTGTAGCTTGATGTTTGATATGATGCCAAGGTTGAGCGAGAGCGTTTCATTTCGAGAGTAAGTCGTATATGATTATGCGAATTAGGTGGCTTCGGTAGTCGGTATTCAAAGGAGAATGAGCCGCAGCTGACTGCTCTACTTCGCCAGACATTATACCTTGGAGAGGTTGACTCCCTATATTTTAATGACCACGAACAGTTCTTTCGAAACCAGGTAAATGTCTTAAATGGCCATAAAATGTTCACAACGTGAGCAACAGGAGCCGCTTGTGTCTCAAAAGTAAAATGTTCTATACATAAAAGCATTATTATTTTTTCTAAGCTACCTTTATCGTATGTTCAGCGGGGCGGGCAATTCGCTGCTCTCAAGTTCGCTGCGCTGTGTATTTGTCATGAGTACCAAAGTTGATTTTCTCTCTTTTTCGAAACAGAAAAGGGCAGTATAGATTTGAAGCTTTGTGTAGCTCCAGCCTAAGGGGTTTAGTGAACCATGGAAGCGCAGGAGATGAACACACGCAGGGAGCCTGTCGAGCTGGATATCATATTTTCATTATCCTGCGTACAGTGCGCCGAACCGGACGCGGCCAGCAGCTGGGCCGGCTTGCAGCAAAAAACTTTTTTTCTTTCTCGCCACGTGCAGTCTCACTGTAACTGTTTTTGAGGAGTTTTGCAGAACAAAAGAAAGATACGCGGACGCTATTTATTATGCGTGATTAATGGATAGGTAATAAAGAAATAGAAGCGTCAGCTGGAGTTGGTGAACGCATGTGGTGGTTTTTTAGCCCTGACATAAGTGGCATTAACCCATAATATCTGCATCCACAGTAAGGGGCGAAGCTAGGCATAGTTCCTTCAAATTGTTTAAAAATGTGACTGCGCAAGCAAACCCAACTCTTAATAAAAGGGAATGCGCCAAAATATTACGCTTTCGTCCTAACAGTAACTATTATAAACAACTTTTGAATTTTTGCAGAATAGAATAGCAAGGCGGGAAGCTCATGCTTTAGTTGTCTATACAAAGCCAGAAACCTGTATAAAGCGCAAGCAGCTGTCTCTGTTCGGTCACTCAGTTCAGCAGCATGTCACAGAGTACAAAACTGCAAGATGAAAAAAATAAAAGTTTTCATCTACTATTACCCACTCGAAAAGTTGTTAATAAAAGTTTGTATCAAATCCGGAGCTATAAGTATCATTGCGGTTTCCTTTACAGTAAGAACAGCTTGCGCCAGCATTTAGATGAATTTCTATTTCCTTTCCTCTTTCCATGTTTACAGGACCGACAGGACCGAAGACGCGTCCATACTTGAAACCATTTTACAGCTGGACTGCAATATCCACCTCACTAGCTCTCCTTCGAGAATGTTTGATCCTCTACCGCGCCAGGCTTTGCAATATTTGCTTTCTCCTGCATTGCTCTTCTGGCGTATCTAATTCGAGCAAGGCAGTTTTGAAGTTATCCATTAGAATGTCGATATTTCATTTACCAGTTAAAACCTACACCACCTGTTCCCAGACTCATGACTTTATATTATTTGATGAGATTTCTTGTCACATCCATGGAGGTCAGCGTCCCTACACATCATTCAATAACATAACGGCTACTACACATCGGAGATTGCACTCAGGCAGCCCCGAGCTTATCGTAGTTCTATATGTCTGCATTTTTTAAAGACATATTAGAACATGTCCAAATTGCTATTCTTTCCTTTGACGCCTCTTCGGCGTGTACTCGGTTCCAGACGTCCCGAAGTGCTGCAATGAAGAGTCCCACGCAACCCATGTGTCACTTCGGGACGTTAAACCCTACACACCACTGCCACAATGGTAGACACATTGCAGTAATGCTTAGACCGCGACCGCCATCACCGTACAATTATCGTGCCAAATAGGCAGCTACTTTTTCTGACTCCCGACTGCTATCACAGCACCGGTCTTTCTCGACACTATTGTCACAAAATACCACTACGCAGACGTTTCTTGACCTCTTTGCAGTGCTTGCTCAAGAGGTCTCCTACATTTGCCGCGATGGCGCAAAGCCAATGTTAGTGAAAGCAAGCGCAACGGATTGATATCGCAGCGCTTAACTTCGGATTGTTATGAAATATTTAATGGCTTCTGGCGTCTATGACGAAATTCAGTTGCTCCGCACACTGGTCATACAAGAAAGATAGCATTCATAGCCCAAAGGCGGCGTTTAAAATGCGAAAGTACTTTCGGAGTTTTTCTGACCCTGCATACGTGCCGGTTATCTTAGTCGCTCGCGACTATTGCGCTGCGGCTAAAATAGCGCACGACACATGAATCTTGTTGTGAACGATTCGTCTCATAACTGACCTTCCTAGTATTGTCTGAGTGGCTCAGGACGGACTTGCGAAAGGTTCGCATGAATTTACATTCTTCCTAAACCAATATTTTGTGCCAGAATGACGTAAGGTGTTATTCGTTATTACCCCTGACACGCAATATTGCACTTCCTAGCTGTTGAGCTAGCGCTTTCCAGCGCAGCTTTAAATCCCTAATTCCAGCCAGAGAGAAAGTCTGCTCTTTGTCTGGCGGACGTAGACTCAAAAAATTGCCCAACCAGGCATCTCGCACCAGACGAAACTACTTCTAGCTTCCCTGCACAACGCAGGCTTTGTCGCGCAAAATCTCGCATGGCAACACTCAGTACGGCGCGGTGATGGTCGGCTGACTGCGCAAAGGTCGTCCAGCGAAAACTATTCCTCCGCTCTGATGGCTGTCTCCCTTCCTCATCTCTTACTAACATTTCTCGAGGCTTCATGATTTTTGGCGTACTAAGGCTTCGCGGTTGACGGTTAGTTCCCGTGTTTTGCAGGCGGCGATTGTATTTATACGTCCTCAGACATCATGATCTCAGGGTAGCTGTAAAAAATTTCGTTGAGTTGGAGTGACCCAGTTTCCTCAGCGAAGCATTGCCACCAAGAAGCTATAATGTCTTGATATTCTGCAACCTGTATTGAAGTACAGAAAGGCACACTGGCTTAAAGAACTTGGTCTTTTGTAAAATACAGTTTATTATTAGGGCTATAATTGATTGTCTAGTATCTTTCAGTGTGAGGAATTTGAATCGTAGGGTGTCAGTAATATATCTTGTAATTTTCAAAGAAAACATCAAAGAAACTGAAAAACTGCTGGAGGCAAACAATCAGCAGCGTTTCATCCATACGCTATCCTTTTTCCTGTCTAACTGTATTCATAGAAATTGCAAATTTGCTTATTTTTATCCTCTTATTTATTTTTGTTAGTAAGTTTCAATGTAAGAATAGTGTTTTTTATTGCACACACCTCATGTAAGCTTCTGTAAGCTAAATAAAAAGACTTACGAGAAGCTTAAAACAACCTCGGGTTTCTACTGCTAGTGTCTATTTCAAGTAACATTAGAGCCAGATGCCTTTGTCGCGAAAGCGCGCCGATACATTACTTTATTCTATTGATTCCTGCAACCTAAATAGTGCCGGAGGAGGTGTGAGACCAGAAGAACACGCGTTGGGAGTTCGTATCAAACAGCCTTTTTATTTTGAAATCCGAAAACCCATCCGGTATAATCACTAACTAACCCCTCGCGTACATGATATTGTTTTTCTGAGGCCTACATATTGTCAAACCATGGAAAATTTTACTTTCTATTTTTTTAGCTGTTCTGCTGTCAGTTATTTTTTAAAGCAATATAGACGAATAGTTTGCCTCCGCGAAAGCATGCGGCTTGAACAACAAGTACTTCCGAAGAGTACCTGCAGTTTGGTAGGGAAAATTTTATTCGTCTGCATTTATTTCAAATTTTGCTCCCCATCTGTACGAACTAGCAGCGCAGCACAAAGCTGGTTTTTATCAAATATCAAGTTTGTTGTTTTCGCAACTTTCTACTTGGTGGCTGTGCAGATGAGGAGAAAGAATACACGAAGCATTGAGCGTGCAAATGGACAGTGGTAAGATAATGAGAAAAAGTATCTGCGCAAGCACTGCTAGATTAGACGCTGAACACGTGAAAAAATGCACCCTTTGAAGTTATTAACAGAACAGAAATATTAACTGTTTGGTCATACTAGTGTTAACCTATACCTAACAAGCGAAACGTCTCTGCTAGCGCATTATGTCACACTAGGCTGTAATTACGTAAGAAACATATATATATATATATATATATATATATATATATATATATATATATATATATATATATATATATAACTAATCCGAGTAATTATACATAATTATCAAACAAGGTCTTGTCGCTATGCATAATTAATGCATATAAGCACGAATAATGGCCTTAAAAAGAAATTACAAAGCTGAATAACGACTCGAAACGAACTCTCAGCACCTTCGCATTCGGGTTAACCTTGAATTGCGTAATGATCAAGATGTCCTGGCAAAAAGATTTATATCGTGGTCCTTGTGGTGATCACAGGTCGGCAGAAAGGAGTTTTATTATGCATATGTGAAAAAAGCGCCAAAGTTAAAGGGAATAGAAAATGGCATTCATAATATTAATAGGTCTGTCAAATTGTTTCTTCGCAATGGTGAAGTCTTTTCTCAAATATCTGAAGATTTCTTAGATGCTTTGCGCTCAACTGCCCTAGCACAGAAAATGAAAGATTGTGCTTTCATTGCCATCTCGTAAAAGACTTTCTAGTAGGAAAACCACCTGAGACTAGTTTTATTCATTCCAGTTTCATGTGGCACGATGGCCAAAACAAAGTAAAAAGAGCTGCATCAGTGCATCGTTTAATTGTGCCACAACCACATTGCAGCTTTGCAACGAAGCATAGCAAGAAGCAAAACGATCGCTGCACACGAACTGTTATCCAACACAAGGTTGTTAAGACTTGAGAAATGGTTACCGTTCAGTAAAAGTAGCAAAGAATGTGGCAATCGCAGAGTAAAAACATGAACCTGAAGATAGGACAAGGAAATAAAACCCGCTTGATTTCATTCAGTTGAGAATACTGTTGATGATAGCTATGTAATAAATGTGGTGCTAATAGTATTTCATATTAGAGTATCTTAACATCTTCATTACTTAGTGTACACGTGATTTAAGTCATCCTTAAAGCCACTGTGGCTCTTAAGAAACAGCTTCAAGCACTAAATAATCGGTTCCATTCGCGCGCTGCTGTCGTCTGTTCAAGATAACCATGCAGACTAGATTTACACAGCGTCTTAAAAAGTACTTACTTCCTTGCTGATCTGCTCTAAAATAGGCAAAAAAGAGCTTAGTAAGGTGTTGGGGGCGGGCTGGTTGGTAATGCATTGGACGACAAAAAGGGTGGAAAAAAATACACGGACGCAAGAAAGAGGATAGCGCTTGTCCTTCGTCCGTTTCTTGTGTCCATGGATTTTTTTTTTCCGGCTTTTCGTCTTACAACGCGAAAAAGAGCCATTATAAAAAGTTTGGTATGACAAGATTTTTCATTCTATCAATCATCGGTGAACAAATGCACATAAGAGGACGTCGGCGGCTGAGAAGTGCTCTTGCAGAAGCAGTGTTTCGACCAGTAGTGCACAAATGCATCAATGTATCGGCATTATCTGAAGATGCTTTTCTGAGCAATTCTGGGCAAATTAAAATGTGCCGTTCAAGTATTTAGTGCGCCATGGAAGCAGATTCCCCGCTTGTATTTGGTGGCAAAAAACTTTTATGACTATTTGAGAATTAATAGTGACCTTCGTTCCACACACGCAATTCTTAGACAAACTTTCCGCCTCGGGAGTAGGTGCTGTCGAAAATAATCCGTCGGTGGTAGAACAGTTTACCTGTTGCAGAGCCGTGCAGACCGTGCGATGCAAGGCGGGGCTACGTCGAAATTAGACCATCAGTGCTCACGTGATCGTGTAAGTCTTCGAAATATTCATCTCGTTACAGAGAATGTAGGTCAGGTAGGAAGAGAGCTATGAAGGGTAGACGGGTCAGAGAAATCGCCGCAGGTAGTCGAGTACGGGCACAAAGGCCAGGGTGTGGCAGATATATTGCCTCTATTTCGATGCTAGAGACAGCGTTATGCAACACCTCAGCTTCCACTGCCAACTTGAAATAATAAACGCAACCTGTTACCAGCAGGAGGCTCCATGTTTTTCGGACATTGAGAAATGTTCAGAACATTTTTTTGCTTCATACTTCACAGACCTCCACGGCTTAGAATAGAATTAAAGCACGCACTTCTGAATTGGGCAGATATGATGCACCGGCGAAAAAAAATTAACATAACTGAAAAATTTCGTGCACCACCAAAAGAATTCGTAATCCCCGGAATGAAATAACCGGTCCGCCGGTTGCACAGCAATGTTGGTCGTGATGCTCAAGAACAAAAAAGTAGAACTTTTTAAAGGCGCTGTTCACAGAAGGGAACCTCCAGGAAAGCTGCTACTATATTCACACGCTTACGTCTTGACGAACTCTCACTGTAAGTTTCATACATACGTCAGTCTTTTGAGCTAAGAGCGGCGGCTAGAGATATACTTTCGCTTCAATGCTTGAGCAAGCCAGAATTTGTGAGTGCTTTTCTACGTCTTGAATTCTCCTCCAACTGTGGGATGACACAGTGGCCCAGATATCGGACTTAAACAAAATATTTTCTCCTTGTCCGAATGTCTCAAGCGACTACCTACATTCGCACACATTTAGCGTTTTGAAGCACCGAGTTCTTTCAGTGCCGGTTGTTTCTTGGGCTCCTTAGCTTCCGCATTCCTCAGAGAACGAGAACAATTGTACAGCGGGAAGGTGTGACCCCACTGTTACTTTTTCTAGTTTACACAAACGGCGTATCTCTCGCCTTCTGTTCCTAAGTAAGTTTTTGATTCAATGACTCCTGTTTGTCTCATTTATGCGCACCCAGTAGTTAAAGAAGGAGTCGGTATAGAAGTCCTACTAAAATAAAAAAACACACTTTCATGCCTGCCTTATTTTGTGAAACACTCCTGAAGTGCAGCATTTTACTGCAGAAATGTTATTTTTCTAGAAGGCATCATGAGGCACTTTTTACAGAGAACGCTCTACTTCACGACCAAAGTTGCAAAAGCAGTTTCATCGTTGAAGCCTGGCCGAAATAAATAAACAAAAAATATTGCCGCAACCGGGTCTCGAACAGATCAGCTTAGCTGGCCAGCGCACGAGAGCACTACCTTATTAACGCAGTTTTTTTTCTTTGCTGCTTGGAAGTCAATCCCGCTGAGCTTTACGTGCACACATACTATTCCCAAATTCAGGCACACATTATCATATCTTCGTACACTGCACTCCGACTGCACATCATAATTACGGAAGACATAGATGCGCGTCAAGGACCGAAAACCACTCAGATGGCCGGTCCTGAGCAGCACAAACCCCTCGCACCAAGGCACACTGTTAACTGATGGAATCGTGCAGCTCTTCCGCAGGCTAAAAAAGCCAGTCAACACTAACAGATTGCACGGCATCACAGACTCTTCCAGTACAGGCAAGAACGCTATAGGGCATGGCGATATCCCAACGTCGTTTTCGATTGTCCGCTGAAGTAGCTCCCAAACACTGCATCACGGCACCACATTAAGAAATCATTGACCGTCTATGGCTGGCCGCACTGCCGACAGTTCCTCCACCATGGCACGAAACTTCCCTTCGCGAGAAACCAAGCCTTAACGGGTGCAGTCGAGGTATGGAGTTAAAAAAAATTGTGCAGCCGATTTATTATGCTTTCCCTGAACTCGATAAGTACACTATAAGCCATAAAACCAAGGTACGGCCGCTGATACACGGACACAGGGAATAGAAATTCTACTAGCGCTTTTGTCATCTGCCTTCGGACAGGTGGAATAAATATTGCAACGAGAAGCGGACAGTCAACAAATCAAAGGTATCACAAATCTACAGGAAGCCTTAACTCGATACAGTTTCTATAGACAAATAATATAGACGATCGTATAGACAATCTATAAATTTATGGCCATACACTTTCAGTAAACTTTTCCTATAAACAGTCTATAGACAAATGCCCACTGAAAGTCTAATAGATGCAGGTTTATAGACTATCTATATACTTATCGCCAAATGCTTCCTGTAGATTTCTCCGTAGACATTCTATAGACAAATATATACCAAGAGTGTGATACACAGGTGTATAGACAGTCCATAGAGATCTAGAGAGTTATCGCTATACAGTTCCTGTAGATTTCTGTCTATAGGCGTTTTACAGACAAAAGTCTTCTGGTCCAGTAGACTTAGGTCTATAGACTGTCTATAAACAATTCATAGCTTTATGGCCTAGCAATGCTAAGATCGTTGTCTATAGCCAGTCTATAGACCTCTCTCTGCTGAACCTTCAGTAGACCATTGTCTATAGACGGACTACCACTGTGGAAAAAGGTCATCGCACGGCCTTCACAAATTACATCACGATGAATATACCCACATATCTAGTTTTCTTCCGAGCTATCCAGGCTGTAAATATGCTATACATGCACCACAAGAACGCACCACATTATACAAATAAACGTTGAAACTAACGGCCCGGCTAATTTCTTCGGAAGCATTCTTGCGGCCTGTCGCCTGCAATCAGTCATGCGGGCATGTTGACCTGTACAGCGCAAAAGAAAAAAATGATATAACGGCAGCTGAAAAAAAAACAGAAACATGCAAAGTGCGCATCCCGCGGTGTCGCAGGCCGATTCTTGATTCTGAGATAGCTTATTTGCAGAAGATTAGAAATATAACCCTGCGATCAATAAACTTTGAGTTATGCTAAGGAAATGTACAAAAAGACTTTTACCGAAAACCCTTACTTAAAAGCGCGGCACCCGTTACAATTCACTCATTAAAACTGGATTAAATTTTTGAGTTTACACCGCCGGCACGTACCCTCTTGTGCATTTTTCGGCACTAACTTTCACTACATTTCAAAATATCCGCCGTCTCTAAAACATAAAGCCTGAGGGTACATTAAAGCACCGGGTATTACCTACATGGCAATCCGTGGTGAATATTGGTAATTTTTTATAGTTGTAACGCTGACTTGCTTGCGTGCAGGGAACTGTCGTCGGCTTTATATGTTTTTGAAGCAGCAGTCTCTTTACTGCCAATGATTCTGGAAAGAAGTACTCGAATAGAGTGCCACAGTTGCTATTCCATACTTTTCAGATTGAGAGAAATAAAATGAAGATGTGAATAATCGCCTGCACGGCCGAAATTAACTCCTAAACTTTTGTTTTTCAAGGCTGGATGCATAAGCGTCAACGATGCAGTAGTACATGCTTAGAGCTTCACGCACCTACAATGTCTTCGAACTATTCCACAACACGGACGCACGCGCAGCCCTACCAAAAGCTCTGGCACGTATTGTCGCGACCGAATGCGCTGCGAAAGCAAAGACCTCCTTTCTCGTTGCTTTTCTCTCTCCTTTCCTGCGACTTTTAAGGACCAGGAAGAGAACTGGCGTAAGGAGGAGCCAACGGGAGTTATTCACCCGTCCGGCTTATTTGTTCACCTCTTGTCCTGTCTACGATTTCACACTCTCTCCACGGCAGTGCCGCATACACGGTGCTGCTCGTCACCGCCTACTTATAAAATTTTAGCAATGTTTTCGCAGATCAGGTGTTCGACGCCGGACGGGCTACCGAATAAAATGATTGCTACTTCCTCGGCGGCCGCCACAATCAATACGGTAAGAGTGAAATTCTGTATCAGCAAGTTATCGATCGGGGCCCCCTGAAGCACAGAATTTGTTTCATTGTTAGTCACGGCCAGCTTATGGAAGCCTCCGCAACGGAAGACATCGCGGCAACGAAGTTTCGTGTTGTGAATGGATGATGCTTTCTCCATTAACGTAGAGGCGATGGCACTTTTCTATTCTATAATATGCTGTAAACTCTGGTGGGTTGCAATCGGAGCACAGTTGCTGCACTACTTACAGAGAAGCTCTCAGATGCACAATTTTAATTCGAGGGGCGTCGCTCAGATAAAATACCCCTTGTTCTGCTCGAGGCTGTGTGTCGTCGCGTGCCCAAGACGTTAGCACCACGGGACCGGACAGGTAACATCAAGTGACCATTGCATCACAACTGTCTTCTGGTGTCACGTGTCAACACGTGGCAACGACGTCGTTCTCACGTGACCATTAACATCATCGGCAGCGCGCAGCCGTTCGAGAGCGCTCATCACAGAAGTGGAGGCCCTCTATATTTTATAGCAGATACAAAAGCTGAAGTCGTAAAATTATGCGGCTGCTCCGGTCAAACACATTAATGAGGGAGCATAAACAGCGGTGCAATTTTTACGCATGGATGAGGAGAGCGGCGGTTTTGGAAAACGTTTTGTTTTTGAAGAAAAAAATTTCCTTATTTATTCAAATTGAATCAATATGAGAAAAATGTCTAGTCGGAAGAACTGAGCTAGTGCAGTAGAGCACAAAGATCTATATAGCAATGAAGTTAATCGCATCAATTGTAGGGTCGAAATTGACAATTGATGTAGTAAATGTCTCCGTATAATTTAGACCGCCTGGGGATCTTTATCGTCCACTGACGTCGTGTGCTGTGCGATGTAAGTGCACGTTAAAGATCCGCCCGCGGTCGAAATTATCCGGAAGCCTCCACTATGGCACCTCTTCCTGCCTTTATTCTTTCACTCCCGCCTTTATCCCTTTCCTTACGGTGCGGTTCGGGTGTCCACCGAGATATACGAGAGAGATACTGCGTCATTTCCGTTACTAGGGTAAGGGTGCGGGCTAGTTGGTAATTCAAGATTAAAAATCTAGAGCGCAGTTTAAAACAAACAATCACACAGACCAGAGCAGACACACGAGCGCTCGTGTGTCTGCTCTCATCTTTGTGCTTGTCTGTTTTAGGCTGCGCTCTAGATTTTGTAATTTTTTTCCTGAAAACCGATTCTAATTTTTTTTGCAAACGCAGTACGTCTGGAAGCAGTGCGAGTCGAAAGGGGTTAGTGAGACGTTTGGAAGGAATGCAGAGGATAATTCCACCCACCTTTTGCAGTTGTGCCATTCGCTTGAACGCTGATACCACGCATGTGTCTCTGACGGCTGTTTATGCTTTTAAGAGTTAAAAGAAGTGCTTTATGATCTAAGAAAGGCTTTGGCACAGATGTGAGCACCTTCTGAAATTTGCCTTTCAGCGCGTCTTCACCTTTATCATAATAGGTTGCCCAGTTTCATATTAGTAACATGTGTTACTGCAGCATCCACTAACGTGAAGGAATTCAAACTGTTGGTAACTTAGTGTGTACACGCCATTGTCAAGAAAGGGCTTGAAAAATATCTGGCTCGGCGAACTATATTAACTGTAATGCACTTTAGGGCTGTGCGGGTTTCGTATTCGCGTATTCTCCGTCAGAGTAGTGACACGATGACATGAGCGTAAGAACTTTCTTTGCGGGGTTACGGTGGCAGCAGCTGGCAAAGGAGAAAGTTAATTGGAGAAATATGGGAGAGGCCTTCGCCCTTCACTGGGTGTGGTCAGGGTGATGATGATGACATTGTTTGGAAGTATGAAAACATACTCAGTTGGGAGTAAGCATCCTTGACGTATAAAGAATGGTTCCTAGGAAATTGGATTTTACTACATATATCGATTCCACGCGGGGAGAATAAAGGTACGGCAAAATTTGCAAGATTTTGCATTTTCACTTTGATATTTGCATGTTATTGCGGCACTTCGGATTAGTATCTGCCGCAAGCTCATAGTCCACAGCGTACCGAGAAAAAAAAAGTTTATTCTTTCGCATACAGCCCCTAAGAAAAAAAGCAGGGAATCATTATACTTTGAATCGAGAGGGTTTCTTGTATAGGGTCGCAGCGGAACACCAAATCAAGAAATCTCAGTTGAACCGTCACCAGGCAATTAAAGTTTACGTATATCGTGCAGGCAATAGCTACGAAATCAGAACTGCAACCAGTGAAACAATTAACCAGTGAAACAAAAACAATGAGTGGGAAAATATCACTTCGCCATTAGGCAAAGGAAGCTTTGCATCCGGTAGTACTCCCGCTTATGCCCAAAAAAAAGCAAACGCAAGACTAACGGCCGTGGTCTGAACACCCCACAATGTCATGGAAGCACTGAGCGCTAGCATAAAAGTATTCAAGTGCTACTACGCATTCCGCGCTTCCTCGCGTAGAAAAACAAGCTCTCGGTAGTTGGCGTTTCCGAAGACACCTTCCTGCTTCTCGTCTTTAGAGAGACGTTGCGTCCCGCTGCACCCGCAACCCGAGATCGTAGAAGCATCCCACGTTCGGTAGCATCCATTGCAAGCCATCGTGTTCTCTCTCGTTCACACGGCCACTGACATGTCTCTTGACAGGAGATGTAGGAAGCCGTGATCCCCACTTCCGCCCTGCGACCCCGTAAAAACCGTCCTGCGTTTAGAGCCGATCAAAGCGCTCAAGCGCAGCTGAACCTAGCTTCTGAACAGCGCATCTTAAGGAGCAGTGTCCTTGTAACAAAGTTAGGTTCGCGGGTTAAGTGGCCTTCAATACTCGTTAGGGCCTTTTTTTCGCTGTTCTTTGTATGTTCTCTGAAGCCAGCTTATATTCGAAGCGGCAGTCGATTGGAAAGGAGGAAAATAAGTGCTACTACGCCGAGGTACCGTGGGCTCGTCAGACTGCTGCAGCATGCGAGGAAGCTTGCGTGAGTGCATGTGGAGGAATCGGGTCGAAGCTTTGCCGAGGGTCGCCGGGCACATCCACTGTGCTTCTGCTCAGAATGATGCTCCGAATTAATAAACTTTCAACTCGCCTTCCGTGTTCTAGCGGTCTCGGTTAAGATAAGACAATCAACACCGCTCTGTGGCACGTTACTGGTTAATGGCCTGAACAGAACGCTCCTCTTAACGTTAAAGAGGGTGCTAATTAAAACTATTGTGAGACTGTGGACCAAGCGAGCTCTTTATTCCCGCTGGCAAATATGGCGGCCACTCCGCAAAAGACGAAGATGCGAGATGATGATGAATATTCACAGATGAAGACGATGGTCACGCACTGTGCTCACACTTTCTCCCCCTATGGGCGAAAGCGACCGTCCCGGGCGCACGTTAGAGGGAAGTAGGGCGACGGGTGAAGGGCTTTAAGCGCGACTCATAAACAATCTCTTCACCGCGACAACGCCGGTCATGGGCAGGATGGACAGGAGCAACGCGATAGTTCACGAGGGACCTTTGTTCGAGTACAGTGTACGGACCAATAAAGCGGCTGAGAAATTTTTCGCACAATCCGGGGGTACGCACAGGAGTCCACAGCAACATTTCATCACCAGGGAAGAAACGCACTCCACGGTGTTTGAAGTCATAGGTTGTTTTCCGGAGGCTTGGCAGGCGTCAGTGTTCAGGCGGGCAATGGTGCGACAGTAGGCAAGACAGGAAGCAAATTCGTCATAGGAAAGGCCGGAAGAGGTTGTGGGGGCAGAGAAGAAAGATGCTTCGAGAGTGAAGGTAGGGGGGCGACCGAACACAAGGAAAAACGGGGAGAAACTGGTTGTTCGTTGCACGGCAGTATTGTAGGCAAAGGTTACAAAGGGGGGCATGGCGTCCCAGTTGGTGTGGGCGGGGTGAGTGTACATAGACAGCATATCTGACAGGGTGCGGTGAAACCGTTCGGTGAGCCCATTGGTCTTGGGGTGATAGGCTGAAGTTGTTTTATGGGCGGTCCGGGAAGCATGAAGAACTTCAGCAAGGATGCTGGAGAGGAATGACTTGCCGCGGTCGCTGGTAAGGATACGTGGCGCTCCATGGGGCAGAAGAATGGCGTTGAGGAAGAAATGGGCGATTTCGGAGGCAGAGCGAGACGGAACGGGGGCTGTTTCAGCGTACCGTGTTAAGTGGTCGACGGCTGTGACGATCCAGTGGTTGCTCGATGAGGTTAGTGGCAAGAGGCCGTACAGGTCGATACCAACGACTTCGAAGGGTGAGAAAGGACAGGGAAGAGGCTGTAGAAGGCCAGCAGGAGGAGACATAGAGCGTTTGCGGCGTTGGCAAGGGATGCAAGATGCAATATATTTGGCGACAGAGGTGGAGAGATCAGGCCAAAAGAAACGGCGCTTTATACTGTCATATGTTTTCTGTAATCCTAAATGGCCGGCCACGGGGTCGTCATGAAGCTCCTGCAAAACCTCACGGCGAAAAGAATGGGGAATGACAGGCACCCAGGCGTGACCCAGGGGGCTATGATTGTGCCAAAGAAGGGTGCCGTCAGCCAGCTTGAAACAGTTGAGTTGGCGTCGGAGGCGGGCATTTGGAGGCCGCATAGCACCACTCAGGCGTTCAATGAGAGTCCGGGAGTAAGAGTCGGCCCGCTGTGCTGAAGCGAGATCGCCGAGAGCGGGAGCGGGCACCAGATCAATGGCTGCGGCCGTCGAGGCGTGGGTAGCGATGGAAATAGTAGTTGGGAGCGATGAAGCAGCAGGAGAGCACAGATGTTCTGCGGAGGCGAGGGGGCAACGAGAGAGCGCATCGGCGTCTTTGTGTTTTTTGCCCGATTTGTAGGTGACTGTGAAATCATACTCCTGGAGGCGGAGAATCCAGCAGCCGAGGCGCCCAGACAAGTTCTTCTGTGACGACAACCAGCACAGCGCGTGATAGTCAGTTACAATGGTGAACTGGCGACCGTACAAATAGGGGCGAAATTTCTGAACGGCTCAGACAACTGCAAGACACTCTTGTTCAGTGATCGTGTAGTTCTGCTCCGCTGCAGTCAGGGTACGACTTGCGTAAGCAGTCACGCGCTCAGTCGAAGATTGCTGGCGCTGCAGAAGAACGGCAACAATGCCGTGTCCACTGGCGTCAGTGTGCAAAATCGTTGAAGCGCTGCCATCAAAATGAGCCAGTATCGGATCAGATGTGAGAGCCTGATTTAGAGAAGTAAAGGCGGCCTCGCAGGCCTCAGAGCAAACGAAGGGCGTGCTGACTCCAAGAAGCTGATGCAAAGGTGCGGCGATGGATGCGAAACCTCGGATGAAACGAACAAAATATGAGGCGAGTCCTAGAAAACTGCGCAGGCCTTTAATCCGTGTTGGGCGGGGAAAATGCAGTACTGCAGAAACTTTATCAGGATCTGGTTTTATGCCTCTGCGACTAACGACGTGTCCGAGAACTTTGATAGAAGTGGAACCAAAGCAACACTTCTTTGTGTTTAACTGAAGTCCGGCCGCGGAAAGAGCACTTAGAACTTCATCGAGGCGGGCGAGGTGCTCAGAAAAAGTCTAGGAGAAAATTACGATGCCGTCCAGGTAGCAGAGGCAAGTTTTCCATTTCAACCCGCGGAGTACGGTGTCAATCATGCGTTCGAACGTGGCCGGAGCATCGCACAAGCCGAACGGCATAACGTTAAATTCATATAAGCCATCTGGCGTGGCGAATGCTGTCTTCTCTTTGTCCTCTTCATGCATGGGGATTTGCCAGTAGCCGGATCGGAGGTCAAGACTAGAGAAAAATTGAGCACCTTGGAGACAGTCGAGGGCGTCGTCAAGCCGAGGAAGTGGATAAACATCCTTTCGAGTGATCTTATTGAGGGCGCGGTAGTCGACACAAAAGCGTACGGAATTATCCTTCTTTTGTACCAGCACGACTGCTGAGGACCAAGGACTTGAAGAAGGTCGTATGATGCGGCGCTTAAGCATGTCGGTGACATTATCTTGAGTAATTTTTCGTTCACTAGAA
The DNA here is from genome assembly GCF_052857255.1 of Amblyomma americanum. Taxonomy (NCBI): domain Eukaryota; kingdom Metazoa; phylum Arthropoda; class Arachnida; order Ixodida; family Ixodidae; genus Amblyomma; species Amblyomma americanum. The sequence continues at coordinate 99,118,769 of NC_135501.1, forward strand.
GACACGCGATACGGGCGGCGGCGAATGATGCGCGAACCATCAGTGTGGATGCAATGCGTAGCCGCCCATGTTTGGCCCAAAATTTTCGTCTTGGTATCGAAAGAAGCGGCATGTTTGTTCAAGAGGGCAAGCAATTCTGCTTTTTGAGCAGGCGTGAGATCGTCGCTGATAGTGGCGGAAATAGCTGCCGTAGAAGAAGGATGGGAGGAAATGGCGAAGCTTGAAGGTGGCGAGGAAAGAACTGTGACAGGGATGAATGGCAGACACAAAAGCCACTTTAGTACCAGCGCACAGAAGAATGGGCTCCGACGTATATTGAGCGCAGTCAGAAGGGCAGTCCCATTGTCGAAGCGAAGAAGGGATGCGACGAGGAGAATGCCCCTAGAGAGAAGACGGGGCACGGCTGTGGCGAAAACGTCCCCAGCATGTACGTAAGCAGAAGCAACTGAGATGACATCTTCGGTGCCGGGATAAAGCACATGGTCCGCGGTGTTGACAAAGTGGTGAGATGGAATTGCAAGAGCGTCAGAACGGTCGGAGTCAGCAACTTCCAGAGTAGGAGGGCAACATGTAATGACAGCTTGCGCGGAGTGGAGGAAATCCCAGCCGAGGATGAGAGGGTGAGCACAGGATGGAAGCGCAGCGAACTCGATGTGGTGCAGGATGCCGTTGATAAGACCGGAAGGATGCATGGATTCTTCATTAGCAGCACGGAGAGAAGGACCGCAGTAAAGAGTGCGCACTTTATGAAGATGGGAACACAAAGCAAAACTGATGACGAAAACAGCGGCGCCGGTGTCAATCAATGCGTCTACAATGCTGCCTTCAACATTAACAGCTAACAAGTTCGACGGCAGCGTAGGAGGAATTGAAGGGTGGGCGAGTGGTGCAGCTTTACCTCCGGAAACTGCACAATTTAGTTTTCCGTATTGCGACCAGGTGCCTGAGAGGCTGGACGTAGAGGCGATGAAGAGCGCCGGAACGGTGACGGGAAGCGGCGGCGCGACGAGCGGACAATCGGCGAGCGTGCGGGAGAAGTCGATGGAGAGAAGCGGGGAGGACCTCTGGGGTGAAACGTTGGCCGATAAGGAAACGATGGGTACGTGTCGTCGTGATGAGGAGTATTGGAGGCAAAAGTAGGGCGGTAACCACACGATGAGTACGTGTCGTCGTTGCGAACGGGACCAAACTGGTTACGCTCGTCGCGCTGACGCCGACGACAAACGCGGGCAACATGTCCACAAATTCCGCAGTAGTAGCCGATAGGGCGAGGCGAAGGCGGCCGCCAAACCACTGGGTACATTGCGGGCCGCTGGGAAAAGGAGGCGACAGTTGGCTGTAGGGGCGGCGAATGTGAGGCATAGACGGGAGGAGCTGGGGACACTGCGACCTGGGCATAACTGGGCGCACAAAGAGGCACAGATGGTTCGGACGCCGCTGGACGAGTGACGGAAGCGAGCTCGTCCTTGATTAGATCACGGAATGGTGAGGTCGGAGGCCGGTGCTGATGGGAATCCAGCGGCGGTAAGGTGGAGCCGTGCAGCTCCTCGCTGATGATGGAGCGGATGAGAGAGCGCAAGTCCACATCAGTTGAAGGGCGGAGGTCCCAGGCGTCTTGCAAGCGGAGGGATTGGAGGTCGTCAAGGCGGTGACATTTGGTGCGGATATCATTGACTGAGGTAGGGTTTTGGCCAGCCAAAGTGGTAAAAGCAAAGGAGCCGATGCCTTTAAGAACGTGATGGACCGGATCGTACTCGGACATGGCACTGTTGACACGTCGACACAGGCTCAAGACATCTTCAATGTAAGACGTGTAAGATTCGCCGGGCAGCTGGGCACGCGCATCTAACTTTTGTCTATAGATGGCCGGGCTGCCACCAACAGTGCCAAAAATTTGCCGAAGCTGCGATATAAAGTGGGTCCAGTCCGGGATCGTATCTTTATGGCTGACGAACCAAGTCTTAGCCACAGCAGTTAAATAGAATGGCACGTGGAGAAGCTTCACGGCAGAGTCAGAGCTATTGTAGGCACTGACCTGATTGTACTGATCGAGCCAGTCCTCGACGCCATCACCACGGACACCCGCAAAGGTAGGAGGATCGCGCTGAAGGGTCGTGATGGTCCATGTCGGGTGTCCAGGTGACATAGGAGCAGCGGGGGCGTTGGAGTCAGGGTGGCGGGCGGAGGGATCAGCAGATAGGGGTAGCACACCTGCTGAGGCACCGGCAAGGCCTGCGGAAGCGTCACGGCATTGTTGGCCGACGGTTTCCATCTTCGGATATGGTCCGACCAGGTGACGACCGGAACGGAGCTGCAGTGTGGCGACGGAGAGGACGCGGGATCTAGAGGAGCCTCCACCACTTGTGAGACTGGACCAAGCGAGCTCTTTATTCCCGCTGGCAAACATGGCGGCCACTCCTCGAAAGACGAAGATGCGAGATGATGAATATTAACAGATGAAGACGAGGGTCACGCACTGTGCTCACACTATTTGTGTAACCCTAGGTGAACATTGAATTTAGTGAGCTGAGGGCGCAGTAAGAGCGTCTGCCTAAGAAGAGAAACATAAGAATGGTTCACCTTTGTTAGCACAGTGTGACAGCTGGTGAGAAAGGAGCACCGTGAGCCACATGAGTGACACCGTAACAGAAGGCGACAGGCAAAATTCGAACACCTGAGTTACGCCAAGCTACGCTAAAATATCGGCGCACTTGCGCTTGTCAATTTCACACCTCCCAAAGTACTTCCCATTTGAAAGCAATAATCTATTTAAATCTGCCTGGTCGTGCACAAAGTCCTGAAAACAGCTGTACGACCAAAGTATACCGCAATAAAGAGTGCAAAGTAAGCCCGGATTCTCCCAGGATGAAAGTTACTTCTGCAGTTTTGTCACACCGTTCAAAGATTGGAGGGGCCAATTGGAGTCAGCCTTAAGGGTACGAGGTGCAACTTTAATGAATGTCATCCGAGCTAACAATTATTAATTTAACTGCCACCTGCCAAAGTCGTCAGGTTGCTCAAAATCTGGCGGGAAGGTTGCAATAAAGCCATCTGACTCACGTGCACCCTCTAGACTGCTTCTCCGGGTATTTATCGCTCATAATCCCGACGACGCCACATTTTCTGCAGAAGCAGAGCCTCATTCCGATCCTGGTTGCGGTAGTGTATTGTACAAGTCAACACTAGTGAACACAATGCCTGGTCAGGCTGGTTTCTCATTTCGCTCGCGCTCGAGCGTAGCAATTAGTTTTCCTGTCACCTAAATCGTTATGAGATAAGGTGGCTGTAGACCAGAACGCCGTCCCTTCGCCTCTTCAGATTTTTCCTGTTTTACGACATTATAATGAAGCTACTGTTTCTTTTTTGGTGACGGTGATGGAAGTGGACGCTGTTGAACTTCAGTCCGGTCGGCCAGCCGCTGCCGCCCTGACGAAACGTCTTGGCCTCCCGAATGAGGCAAGCAGCCAGGCCACCATGGTGTATTCGGCCACCAGTGATGACTCTTCGGCTCACGACGGCTTCATCAGAGTCGTAAGCAAGAAGGCCAAACGGAGACTACGCAAAGGTGAGGACTCATCGTCGTCGAGTACGTCCACGATCACTACGAAGCGAGGATCATCGGCACATACTGTCCTATTTGTGCCAGAGACTCCCATCGACAATCTCGACCACATCAATAGGCAAGCCAAGTCTGCGTTCCTGGAGGCTCGCGTCCCGGCAGCAATTAAAGATGTGAATCTTTTTAGAAATGTCGTCGCCATTGATGTCATGGACTGGAACGCGCTTGAGAGTTTGAGCAACATCAGAACGCTCGGCGGCATCAGCGTTCGTTCCCATGTCCTTTTAAAAAGTGGCACTACGGCAGGCGTCATCTACGATATCGACGTAGCCATCCGCGACTCTGATCTACCCATTTTGATTCAACCAGCTAATGACGGTGTAGCCATACTGCAAGCTCAGCGCCTTGGAAGGACAAAGTGCATCAAGTTGACCTTCCAAGAAGACTGCATTCTATCGTACGGGAAGGCTGGGCACTTTCGGCATGCAGTTCGGCCTTTCGTCCCGAAGCCTCTTCAGTTCCGGAAATGCATGAAAATAGGACACGTGAGTAGTGTGTGCAATTTTCCCATTGTGTGCCCATGGTGTACTCAGCCACACAGCGGCGATTCTTGCCGGGCACCAGTCCTTACATGTGAAAATTGCCGCGGCCCTCATGACGCTGCCTCAAAAGATTGTCCTCGCCTGAAAATGGAAAGGGCGATACTCAAATTACGAGACAATTCCACACACAGAGAAACTGCCGCTAACGTGCGACGACGTCATCGCCCTCGTCACAGACCTCGTAAATGTGTAGCGAGCATTGGAAAGGATCGTCCAAGGATTTCCGCAACTTGTTATCCCCCTCCGCATACTACTTTAAGGATTGGAAGAAATATAACTGGCGAGGCACAGACGTTTGTCGCAGACGGGCCTTGGCCATCCCTTCCTGAGCTACACACACCCGCAGTGACCAAGCAGGTATTGCGCACTCAGAGTCCCGAGCCGACTGCTAGCCAAGCACAAGTCACAACTCCGGTCCAAGACCGGGACCGCCAAGTGACTTGGCCATCGCTTTCGAAGCACCCAGCACCCACCCCAGGACCGCGTTCCCAGTGTGTTGAGCCTACTGCTGGTCGGGTATTAGTCCAGAAACCGTTCCAGGTCGCAGACGAGCAAGTGATTGCAATGCTAAAGCCAATCGTGAATGCCATGCGTGTGCTGCTTTCTAGCATGCACATACCAGCTGCACAGAATACACTGCAGATGCTGGATTCGCTAAATCCAGTGCTTGCAGCTGTCCAATAGCTGGCACAACGCATCTTCCAGCCTCATCCTTCCGTGAAGAAGTCCGATGCTTACGTTGTCATCAACATTATCACCCTCAACGGCAAGCAGCCTTTCTTGACATTGAAACGTCTGTGCTGTCTTGAGATGGAGGGCCTTCGATCTGTTCAACTCGGGTCGCAGCAGTCGGCAGCCCTCAAGGTGTGCAGGCTACAGCTGCGGCGGCCTGTGACTTACAGTGCTTATGTCATTGCCTGTGGTACTTGCTACGGACCGCATTTTTCTACTTCTTATTCTTCTACGCCCCCCTCATCCCTCTCCCCCAGTGCAGGGTAGCCAACTGGAACGTTTTACTGGTTGACCTCCCTGCCTTTCCTGTACCACTTCTCTCTCTCTCAATCGTTATGAAAGCATCATGCACTGCCACTTCGGGCATGGAACCGCGAAGAATGCCAGGAGTGTTGTTCTTTTTGAACCTTGATGCAACAAACTCGATGGTGCATATATGCCGCACAGTTTTTCTGATTTCCGCCTCCAAGTAAGGGTTTAAGGGAGTCTCACCGCGTAATTAACTTATGATGTTGAACTATATTAAGGCCGAAATCTTGTCTGTTCACCAGCCCCTAAACAGGATGATGTTCAGTTGAACTCAGGAAGTTTGGCATTTGCATCCTTGTAAGCTAAGAAGCAAGTGCGATGGGAAACTATCGACGCGATATTTTTAAGGAGCTCGTGTCGCGGAAAAGCCGACGTCGGCGTCATAGGCCATGAGCGAAATATCCTCAAAATCCCCAGATAAGCTACATATGTGGGTCACCTAGGCCACGGGACTATGTGGCTTCATCACAACCTCCCCACAAGACTGTGGCCAAACTGAGCACCGTGGCTGCTGCACGTAAATTTAATAGAGAGTTTCAGAATAGCATATGAGCGCTTATGTACTCTATACGCAAGCATTTAGCGAGAGGTTACACCGGGAATTGCATAAGCACCTTTAGTTTATCACATGCTAACCTGAACGCAACGATAGCGCAGGCCGCCGTGGCGCCAACCGATGTTGAATCGTGAAAATATTTTGTTACACATTTTTCGCATTAAGCCAAGATTATCCAAGTCTTATCGCGTAGATAGCCAGTTCCATGGACAGTTAAGTCGAGCCAGGGCCCAATTTCTCGTAGTTAACTGAACCGAGCAAGGTTTTTGATAACGTCCTGTTGAGTTCTTTCGGGCGCTTCTGCCTACCGCCGAAACGACTACATTTGAAAAGGCTTCCTTGGCGTAAAAATTCAAATCAAGGTAATCCACAATTGGCGGTGTCTTGTAGGCGTTAAGAACTAGAGAATCGTTACACAAAACTGATAATTGGGCAAGTTTATCCCTCAATCCTTATGCGGCTGGCGAGGAGAGGCAAAGCGAGTATCACGTATACCACTTTAAGGCAATGAATATGCATTAAAACCCAATACCATTGACGAATTCTCTCCGAAGTGGGTGGCGTGGGCGCCGCCATATTGATAACGCTATTTTTTTTAGCGTAAGCAAGAGCACGCACACTAAATTCAGAAAAGAACGTACGTAACGCGCACGTACCTTAAACCTCGATTTGGAATTGCATTTGGCGCATGAGCAGGCAGTAAGAAGGGCGCTATTTTATCGCGTTCGCTATTCCATTGCGTATGTCTGCGTACGTTATACTAAAGAGCCTCTAAATATTGGTCGCGGGATGTTGCTTGTGGAGAGCAACCTGGGTCGCACAAACTACAACGCCCGCAGCACTTGTCATCGCAGGGCAGTGACGCGTCGGTTCACCGCTGCACCACTACGCCAAGAGCGGTATTAGGACTCTCAGGGATCTATGAATGCAAAGTAGAGAATAACCAATTCCGCACACATCTGCATTAACGGGTGAGCGCTATAGCGTCACACCCTTCAGGTGGAACTTTAGCGTTCCTTCTGATTTTTTTCTTTCCCTCAAATAGCTTCTAAAGAATTGAGCGTTCAATTTAGGATCCTATCGAAACAAAGAAAAAAAAAATGAGCCACGTTGGGGTTAACACCGTAAATTTAGGGATAAAGAACATTGGTTTAAAAAAAAACATTGGTTTTCGAAAAATTTTAAATCCAACAGATATTTCCACACAGCACCCTTTTTTACAGCCAAAAATGTTTATCACATACTAGAGGACTCATCCGCAGATGATGAACCCTCTATGGATCACGCTTCCTTTGTATGAATTCAGACACGCGATTGCTTAAAAGAAAATAAAAAATGCAGTTTTCTTGCTTTTCAACAACTCAAAAAGTATGCAAACATTGCGCTTCAGAGTTGTAGCCAAAAACGATGACAAAGGGGTTGTTAGCAAACGCTTCGGCACCGCCGCAGTTTACGGCGCGCAAAAGCGCTCACTGTATGAAGTGCACATAAAAACTTGTAAACTACAATGCTTCTTCACTAAAGAATGCACTATAAATGTTTGGTACACTTCCGCCGCGATGCAGACATTACGCTCTTTTCACGTCATCCAGAGAATATCTGTTATGATTAACGTTCTAGAACGGCATTTTTCCAAAGTTATTTGCTGCGCCTCCATCCTTAATCCGTGTTCCCAATAAATCCTTCTCTGCAGACTTAGGTATTCTGCGTCGGTTATTTCCGCCCTGAAGGAAAATTGATTTTTGAGCAAATGAAATGGCGCAGTAATTGTCTCATATCTTGGTAGATAGCCAAACCACATCGCAAGGGAACGGAGGAAGGTGGGAGTGAAATACGAATGAGAGAAAGAGGTGCCATAGTGCAGGGCTCCGGAAATATTTCAACCACCTAGGGATCTTTATCGTACACTGACATTGCACAGCACACGAGCTCCATTGCGTTTTGCCTCCATCAAATCGCGGCCGCCGCGACCGGCTTCGAGCTCAAGAACGAAGGCTCAGTAGTGGAGCGCCCTAACCACTAAGCCAAAGCGGATGGTTACGCCCTCAACGCCCTATATAACCTCTGCCAAGACTGTGAGATAATGAGAATATATTGACACATGAGAACAGTATACAAAGGGGTAATGAGGGGAAAGCGAGAAACAAGAAACATGTGTTGCCACTTTTTTTCGCATAAGAATGGCGTCATTATACAATACGGCGCAAAAAAAAATGTTTGCGCGAGGAAGCACACTACGCAGCGAAGTATATAAGTTCATTCGCAAGCTCTATGAAACGATTCAATACGGTCGTGCGTCTGGAGACCCTGGGAAAGATAGAAACAAGTTCCACAGGTGCAGCTCAGCAACTGAAGCACGAAAGGGCATACAAATCCCTCTTGTGCTCGCTGAGTTTCTGTGATAGCCACGGCTTGCCGCTCAATCGCAGAGTGAAAATGCAAGGTCCTTGGATGTCCTCCGAAAATAGAGCACCGCAAGGCAAAGTACAACGAAGGACATAAGACAAGCTAGTATTGTGGTCTTTCCTGTTTCCTATATCTTTGGCATTGTCATCATTGTCATCATTGAGGTTTCTTGGTTTGAAATTACTCTTAAACTGAAATATAAGGCGCAAGGTAATGCCCTTTCATGCTGATTACAGATAATGAGCAAGCTATAATAAAAACCAGCTCACAAAGCCGTGCAGATTCTGCGACCCGCCTTGCGACTCCAACCTCGTCTATGCCTCGAATCTTAACTCTGGATGATACCACCCTCCTTTTAACAAGGAAGAAACACCCCCGGCGCCGCACACGTGCTCTAATCCCTCTATGTGCGGTTACCCTCCCCTGCGGTCTTACCCGTGCAGAGGGGGTTGCGATTCGGTGGATCTGGGTCTGGGCTGCATAACTCCAGCCATGGTACGAAAGTGGCCGCAATTTCAAGGTTTATATTCCCGCCCCGAGTGTCCAGTCTGCAAGGAAAAAAATACTGAGGCCGACATTCACCACCTGCGGCAGAGTTTTGCCCGGCGCTGAAGCCGACGTGACTTCGGCACCTGGCAGCAGCGGGTCACTCACCGTAGAATCCCGATTCTTATACCGCTTTGACGCAGGGACCACATCATCCTTCCCTCCTCGACTTCATTAAAGCAGCGAACCTTTTTTCAGTTATTTAATGATCTCGATCATCCGTCATTTTATGCCGTTTTATTCGCTGTGGCAAAAACATTGCTTTAAAAAAATAGTCATTTAAAAACGTGCTGATTATCACATTTACCCAAGCCCCACTCAGATATATACGCGGTTCGCCCCAATCCCTACACCGTGCAAGCGAGCGTCGAAAAACTTATCCCTGATGAGCTCCTCGCATCCTGTTAGCTGCTAAAAACAGCAAACAGGGCCCTTTTAATTAGCTTCTTTCCTTTTTTTCAGGGCTCATTTGAGATGGCTAATTAGCCGACCATCACTGCCTGCTTCTAGAAATTCGTATAGTTCTCAATTTTTTTCTACACAAGTTGTTTCTTCAGTCTTCAACATTGTTCATGCCGTCTCTACAACTCTGTTTCTTCTCTTGGATCTTAGCTACAAAAATATTTAAAACAGCATTTGTTTTTTTTAGCAGCTATAAGCTGCTGACATAGTCAAGGGTTTGACAAAAGTTCGTCTGGTCAGGCAATAGTAGAAGTATTACCGTCAATGACCAAGTCAAAGTCAAGCTAAAGAGTTAAATACTCCTTCAATATTGCAAAATACTTAAAAGCTTGATAAAAAGGACTTCCTTCTGCTCAAGAAATATCTTGCTGGAGTTTGAATAAATAATAACACGTATAACCTATGCAGTATGTACGGGTTTTAATCGTTTGTACGAAGTTGAGTGCCGAATACAGATGCAAAAAAAAAAGACAGAAGAAGTCCGCAATATTTAAACGTTACTTTTATATTCTTAAACGTGACACGCTGTTACGAGGTTGTCACTTAGTTGGAAGGACATTCGCTTTTCAATCCCATTTGACAAAGTAGCGGAGCCACAAGTTTGCTGTTTGCGATAACTGGCTTGAGTCGGGAGCTCTAAATATTCACCTCTAGGGATTCGGTTTTATTTTCTGATTTTAACGAATTAGTCGCACATCGATTGAGTAAAATTCTCTAACTGTTTCGCAACGTGCGATGCCATTGTGAGCCCATGAACCTCGGTAGGTCCAACCATAACAGTGCCTTATTTAGCGCACCTACTTCTTAATCTCTTTTTTTCTTCCTGTCATCTGACCTCCTTCACAGGGTGGTTAATAGGTCCGCCATCAGTGGAACATCACTGGAACTTTTGCGGTAGAGCTCTCTCACAATGACAAGCACGTTATATTTCTTTTTAGCAACACGGCTCTTTCTTGATAGAAAATTTGAATACGTTGAAAAACAAAGACCATAACCTATAAACATAAATGTTTGAGTGTCCACTACTCCGGGTTATGTGCAGGCCACAGCACCGCAACTACGACAATATTTCAACATTGAAACACACCGTTTGAAGCTTGACTTTTTCGTGATCACACTGATTGACAACACAAAATGCGACATGAGCGAATGGGCTCGGTGACACTTTTAAGATGTCCCGCAGACATTCTGGCTACAGCGCCCGGAAACACAGTCAATACGAAGGAGACACCGCATGCGCTAACAGCGCACTAGCGCTAAACACCACACTCTTTCGTGTTGTCAGTGTTTTGCGGGTGCTGCAGTCTTCACAATGAGCAACCAACTTTCGCAATCAGCACCCTATCCTGGCTAAGCTACAGTTTGTCATTCAGTAGAGGTTTTTCTGGCGGTGTGGATAACATGCTCAGGCCCATTGTAAAACTTGCGCATCGGTGTCACTATATACTTATATGGGAAGAGCGAATTCTTGGCCCGTAGCCCGTACACGCAATGATTGGTGCTCTCAAGCGCTATTCTGTAGTGATATACGTCAACTTTCGAAACTAACGTAGCGGCAGTAGGTGTGTCAATAAAATCAGGCCATCATACTGCGCTATTGAACTTAATCTGTGCGATGCCAGACTGGATTGTCTTACACACTAGCCGTACATTAGATTTTGTTCTCCTGAGGACGCTGATAGTGCGCTGGTAGGTATAGTGGCCTTTCCTCGCTTTTAGCTGCTGTCCTTCCGTCCGGCCCTCAGTCCGAAGCCTGTTTCGTGGCAGGCTGCTCAACTACCTGCCGAGTGGTGGCCAAGTGAGCAGCTTGCCCACCGTGTCTGGCGGCAGCTCTATTAATCGTGCGAGGCTGCTCGGGAATCGCAACCTGAATCGCAACCCAACCAAACCAACCCAATTCCCACCAATGGAAGACCAGCCATAAAGGAGCAGTGGCGCATTGCTTGACCATTGCACCACTGCGCCAGGAGAGGTAGGAAGACTACCTGGGATCTATGAATGTAGAGACTGAAGAATTCCGCATATATGAACGTTAACCGATTATCGCTATAAGAGCAGCTGCTATCCGTGAACAGCACATCTGTACACCGGAACCGAACTGAAAACCGAACTGCTAACTCACCTATGCAAATGAACTATATTTTTTCGTCTTCAGCATTTTGGTCTACCATGATGTGAAAGTTGCTAATTCTTTCTTACTCATTTTTATGGTGTCTCTGATTTAAAATACGGGGGTCTGCGTAAAACAACAAGGTTGTTTCTGGTTATCTCACCACGGGTGCTGGTGCTCTGGGAGGGGGTACTTATCTACCAGTCATTACAAACGCTATGTTCAAGCTCCGATGCATCTCTCTTCAAGTTTCCAATCTGCCATGCAGCCAGAATGATGCTGTTTCGAATTATGCATGTTTTTCCATCCTATTGACTTTTTTGTTTTGAATTGTCATGGCTGCTTCCTCAGCTTCAGCGCGCATTCGAAATAGTGGCTAATAAAGCGTCCGTAATGCTTACTATGCCTACTAAAACCGCAGCAGTAGAACAATTAATGAGGCAAGATATTTGTACTAGATTTGTGGTTTTGGCTTGTTGGTTTTGTTGCATGGCTGGAGGCACCACCATATTACTAACGGGGAGTACGATTTCCTTGATTGTTGTTAATTTTAACACAAATTTTGCGTTGATGTATTGACATTGCCTTACCGTTATTCTTTTTTTATTCGTTGTGGTCAAAATTGCCTTGTATTCATTGTTATAACTGCACAGTTCTGACTCATCTTACGCTTCGTTTTGTTATCTCAGTTAGGAATGTTTTGTTTTTGTCATCTTTGACTTTCTACATTATGATACGTTTTCGTTCCTGTTAAATATTTCTTCTCACGTTACATTTCGATTTTACACTGCTCTGGCTCGCACTTTCATTTGTCACTTTATTTCATTTATTTTTTAGGTCCTCAATATCCCCACTTAGGGGCTCTTTCATGAGGGGTGAGCAGGTAGTACGGCAGTTTTGACGAAAATTGGTTTTCGATGACAGTCTTGAATTGTTGATGATGTATTAAAGAAGTGATGTGGCCGAGAAGGTAGTTCCAGTCTAGCGCAATTCAGATAAAAAATTATTTTTGGAATGTTGTTTTATCGGTGCCCTGGGGGCAGCGCATTAAATTAATCGCCGTCAGTATGAGCCGTTCTCGCCTTAGCAGCCTTTCGGTCTCCGAAGCCCCAGAGAAGTGGTCGCCATTGACTTCGCCCCACTTCAGCCTGTTGTTGTAATCTCATCGCAAGACAATTTGCGTAACACGGATCATTTGCGCCATCTTTCACACCCCTAAAGTGAATCTCTGTTCCCAAGCCGAATTTGACACTAAATTAGATCCACCCGTAATCGGACATGCATTTTGCCAAACACTCCGCGCCATTCGTGTGCTCCCAAGTGTCTGATTAGATCTCACATCAGTCCTCATTAGCGTGCGTGGAGAAAGTGGCTTGGCTCTTTGCACGGCGGGTAGCATGGCTTAAGCTCGCTTTGATTCCTCACAGGAAAGCGACTGCTCTGGGTTCTCAGCCAAGACTAATGGCCGCCTTTTCAGTTGTTAAAAAAACACCGTACCAACTGGGGCAGCCAGCAATTGCAGCGCGAGCCAGTGCTGCCTCATAGAAAAAAAAGGGTATACTCAACAAAAAATAACGTAACAAACAAAGCAAGGGAGAAAGACGAGACACACTCGAACATTGGCTCTCAACTAAACCGTGTATAACAGGAACGCGTATAAACTGATGTGATAAAGACTAACAACATACGAAAACAAAAACTGAGAACGGGCGCGAACAGCACGGATACCACTTTTGACAATTCGCAGTCCCGTGATATGAAAGGCAATGCCAAAAGCATTCCGCTAGAACCACGGTTTTCCATACTCTTAGTGCCATTAAAACCCATCGATTGTAAGAGATTCTAAACAGTGTAAGAAAGCGTCTTTAGCAAGCGTGAGTATACCTTATGACACAAACCTAATACTTTTCTTTGCAGACCATTCGACTCGGCAGTGATCTTTTAAAAAGTTTGTAGCAAGGCTATGACAAGGGATTAGATTTTTCAGCCTAAATAGAATAAAACCTACAAACGTACGGTGAATCCTTTTGAAAATCCTGTTGTAACTGTAGTAGAAACTTATCCACAGTTAGCTAGCTAGTGAGTTGCAATAACGCACACCCAAAGGAAAAAATAACAAAGAATGCATGACAAGGGCGCGGGAGGCGGTAGTATCGTTGGAAGTAACGCAGTGATGCGTTAGGCGTACTCTCCCGCTACAGTATGTTCCTCCGTGTTCGGGGGTGGGGGGGGGGGGGGGGGGGAAGGGGCGACCCCGCTCTTTCTCCAGACATCGTCGGCTAGTGCAGCTCTGTTGACTGTCTCCTACGGCACACGGCAGTTACTTGGTGGAGTAGGTTTCAGCAACGCATGTTAGACCACTGACTCGAAACCGTGCTTAAGCGCCGCGAAAAATGTCATGTTGTGTACACTGTGGTCGTTGTTCACGTACCGTCAACACGCTGAGCACCTGATTCTATTTCATCTAGCTCAACCACGCTCTATAAGCCAAATTTAAGAGCACAGCTCACCAGTTGCCAGTAAGATTAGACTTGAGGTTTTGACCGACTGTCCTATCTGTCAGCTTCATTTCCTATTCAAATGACGATAACATTTACTTGTGCATGCACGCATTTAAATACGATCATGCGAACGTTTATTCTTAGTAAATTGAATTCTATCACTTAGAAGGAACATAAACTCCAAGTTAATTTTGAGTACACGAGAAAACTACATTCAATTATCGACAGAAAACGATTTTCATATCTCGAAAATAGTATTAATCGCGGAAAAAACGACAACAGGATTCTAAATGAAAAAAACGAAGGAAGCTAAAAAGTCGAACCCCTTACTATTGAGCAGCCCAGGGGCCGTTCATCTTATACGCAGTTCGCACTGCACATATACTGATGCACGTACAGAGGGTAAAACGGGTGTCTATAACACGTTATGGACGTTTTTTGGGCTGAACACGGGATATCTAGCGATAGCAATTGTTTACACTCACTGGGCAGTTAAACTCAAAAGATTTCGTTGTCATTTTCAGCCTTCCTGGTCGTAGCGGCTTCGAGAACTGTAGACCATTCTAGACATATGTTTGCCCTTTCTACGAGTTGGTATGCACCTCTACTAGAGCAGATCCTCCAGTACTACGAACAAAAAGGTCGTCGGAGAGCGAGACCATTTCCATTTCGTCTCATACGCCTGCTAAAGATGCCATTTCTGCCTCCGGGATATGTGTATTATGCCAGCTGCGGCCTCTTGCATGGCTTGAGCCCGTGCATGACTCGAATGCCACCCCGAAAAAACAAGTTAGGGAACAGTCAGGAGCGACAACGCTCAAGTACCGTTTTCTTATCTAGGCGAAAAGAAGGATTCTGTATGCGTGTGGCGTTCTATCGGGTAATTGTGAGAGCCAATGCCGCTATTTTCTCGGCTGCTGAAATGCATGCCAAAAGACTGCATGCAATGGGAATCTACGCAGTACAGTGGCTGGCATAGAAACTTTTGTTAGCTCAGAGGATGTTCGCTGACCGACACACACACACACAAAAAGAAAAGTTTCTTCCTGAAAACTTCTTTTGTATTGAAAACTTTATTTTGTATTTTGAATACCCGGCGACTTCAAAATTAGAAACGTAGAGAACCGGGCACTCATAAGTTTTATGTTTGATGGCTGTGTCGCCAACGTTGACTTTCTCGATCATGTGTAATGTTCTTCTTGGATAGTTTCCGCTTGTTGAATTCCGGGAATGAAAATATTCTAGGGAAAGAAGACCCATTCCTTAAGTCCGGGAATATTAAGAAAAAAATTGAGTGTCAGCACTGGCAGAAATATTTTATCATTTTTGAGGCCTTATTATAGGTTGTGCAACCTGGAGTGCTCCCAAGTGCTTTCACATGAAAAATCAGCCCTGATGTCATTTGAGAAAATTCTGTAATGCTTAAGCGGGCGCTTAAAAAACTGAGGACGCATCTCTGGAAAGCAGCTTCGTCGGTTTTTCCAAGAAAAAAATCATTTGGTAGACAACCCACCTCACCTGTTCTCCGCCCGAGGTTTCATCGTAATGATCAGATCCTCGGGTGTACTTTCCATTTACCTGCATTTGATATCCTTAAGAGCGGACTACTTTCAAAGCAGCTAACTTATAACGTTTTACTCTTCTCTTCGCAATCAAGTAAGCTTGAAACCGTGAGATATTCTTATCATCCTCTATGCGCAGATGTGTGTGGATGGGGGCGATATAAACGCCAATTAGGCAACGGCTTGTATCGAATGTATGGGTGGAACACAAAAGAGATTTCTGAAATGTCAATAAGCTTATATATTGAGAGCGGTGAACGCTATTGCTGCGTACATTGCACTGACTTCAATCTACTCGTAAACCTATTGTTTTAAACATATCTTATCTTTCCTTCCCATCGTTCTAAGCGATGTTTACGGTCAATGTTAGCGCTTCACTGCGAATAAGTTCTAGAGCACATTTATTCAATTTCACTGGTGCGGAGCAGCGTGATAAGCAGCGAAGACTAACGCGTATCGGCCTCTTGTTTCTCCGGGCAACTTGCAGAAAGCAAGGCCAACTAAACGGCAATCACGGTTGAGAGATATTTCTTTCTTTTTTTCGGGTGCAGTAAACTTACCAGAGATAAATGGCCCTCCTTTGCCTAACACACTAACACCGTTAGCCTAGTCGTTCATATCTGTTTGCGTACCAAGCGCATTAGCTTAAAATATGCACATTGTCCTGTACAAGGATTTAAAAGAAAGTTTTATTGCAGAAAGTATAAATTTTGTCTTGAAGTATAGATTAACTTGCCAGAATAGACATTTTTTGCAGAAATGGCATCTATTATGCGAGTAATTGTAGCGTATAAAAGACTTCCCGAGTCCTTATATATTACAACTAGATTTCTTTTACACGACTTATTCTGATAAGAGTTGCCCCCCAAATCGGCTTAATTCTCTTATCTTTCAGCGATCATAGTTTATTTAGTTGTTAGATTAACTGCCACAAACAGCAAGTGGTGCTGAATCAATCTTCAAAAGCTAAAATAGTTTCTTTAACCATTTGTTCTACGCATGTTTAAGAAACGACTTTGTTGAGATCTTTGAAAATATACGTCGTTTTGATCTGTGCTCAGGTGGCATCTCATGAGTACTTCCTCCTTTCTTTATGGCTTACTTTGTTAGCTGCTGACGGAAACGAAAAAAACTTGATAGAGAAGGCAGCATAAAGCCCCCAGTCGAAAGACTGTATGTATAACTGAGCCGACTTAAGGAGGAGGACACCAATCAAGCCGTCTGGTCAAGGTTCTTACGCAGCATCATCAACTACACATGAAAAAAAACTTGCTGTAAGTGACTCGAACACATTGGAGAAACAAAGCCTGCCAATAAACTTGCTACCTATGCTATTTCGTTTTAGAAGTTGTCCGTTTTGGTAGAATGTACCTCTGCAAGCAACTCCCATTTACTTGTTCTTGCACAGGGTCATAGTTTCGCATGACATGCGGCCTCTATAAATATATTTTTAAAGGTGGTATATGTGTCTGCCGAATAACACCAAACTTATATATGTCAACAAAAAGGTCTCCAAAGCACGCACAGGATTTTTTTTTTCATAAGATTTAAACACCTGCTGCCTGCTAAGTATGTGCTTATGCTGAAACACGACGCTCAAAGACCTATTTACATTGAATGGAGGAGAAGAAACATCGCATTTGTCAACAGGCCATTGCAGTTGTTCTCTCCTAGGCACGTTTATTGTGTCCGCACAGTTTGTTTTTAGACCCGGAGTTTCTGTTTAGCATCGTGAGATAATTATATTATATAAAAGCGATGACGATTGCGCCTTAATCAGAACACGGCAATAAAAATTAAAGAAAAAGCATGTTACCAAGAACAGATCAACGATATGTCTTTAAAATGTGTTTATTTTTACACAGGTATGAATGGAGCGATTGCAAAATGGGCAACATTGCGCTTGACCATACTTTTGAGCCTCAGGATCATTTCTGTTGCGTCCGAGAAGTTGTAAATTTCATTTACTACAGGCAATTCTAGTTACTAAGAAAACGCCGCAGAAACATGCTCTCGTTTAGCTAGCTTTTTAGAGACCATGAAATGATTTAGATGGGCATATTCTAGTCTAACAGAACTGTAGAGCTGCTCTTTGCAGGTATTTGAGTCAAATTTTAAATCTTTGCGTGGGCCTTATAAATTTAAAATAATATTTAAAAACCGTTGCTACCGATTACGGCGACACACCTCAACGTGGGTCCCCTACCCCGATGAGGCCAATGGGGAGAAGAGCCAGCCTTCAATCTAGCTCCGTCTGTCCACTGACGTCATCGGGGAAGGGGACGTGCGGGGAGGTGTGTCGCCCTAATCGCTATGCTACTGGGAGCAACGATTTTTAACATCTAATTCAAATTTATAGCCTCCGCGTAGAGCTTTCAAGTTTGACTCCAATACCGAGAAAAACCCCCTCTAGGGATCTGTTGCACTAGAATATGCCCACAAGGATAATTTCAGGCTCGCTATAACATTTTGCTCAAAACTGGGGTTTGCGCACTAAATATTACACCATATGCGCCTACTACAGCGTTAAATACAAAGGTGTAATGTTGAGCTCTGCACACTCTCTTGTTTACTTAGAAATCGCTTTGTGGTGAAAGTGGCATCTCGAAGCCGCCCGAACAATTCGTTAATATAGAAAATATATCGATAAACAAAAATGTTCGGCGCAACGGTATCGGAAATAACGGAACTAATTTATGGCGCATCTGAATCAGAATTCCATACGCTAGAAATTGAGAAATGTTATTAACATCTTAAAAGGTGTAGGCGATGCATTTAGTAGGAGGACAAAAGCGAGAGGAAAGAAAAAAACACTGCTGAAAAAACAGGAGTGACACCAAAATAATAAAAATATACCGCAATAAAGCACACAGCATATTCTACGATTCTGAAGCATCATCGATTCCTGTGTAAAAGGATAGTAGCCTTATTTCCAACGGAGGAAAACATCCAACAAGCTGAGTAGTAGAAGCAATTGTACCGGGGAGATCATTTCTCGCGCAGTTTTTGTTCTTCAGGCTATTCTTTTCTGCCAGCAGGCAAGCCAGCGTCCGTGTTTTCCGCCCCTACTTGAACATTTTATGTCAGCGTCAGCACAAGAAAATAAAAATATTACAAATATTAGGTTCATTAGCGAAGGATCTACACAGGCTATAATACACGAAAACTTTATAAAAGTAAATTTATTCAAATTAGAAGCATAAGCAATATTGCAATGCTGCATTGCTCTTTTAATTAGGTTCAAAAATTCTATTGCAACCTCGCGATGACTTCCCAAGAATAACTTTCTCTTGGGGCTACGTATGCAAGAATGGTATGCACGTATGTACGTATGGTTACGTATGCACGAAGATATGCGCCAGAAAAGTAATTTACACCTAGATGTGCATAAATTTTCTTCTCCTCGCCTACACCGCTCTAAGAAAATGCTCAGTTAGAGACAAAAATTTATAAAATCGTCCGCATTTGTCGTGCTTTCAAGCAGTATTTTAGCCCCGGCGAGCATTATCGTTTTTGGCTGATGCTCAGTAGGCTGCCTTGGGCTCAGTTAACCGGTACCGCAGGGTATTTGTATTCAGTCGTGAACGTTTACAATCTTAAATTTAAATTAATTCTTCAATATCAGTTAACCAGTCTCCTAGTGAGCACGTCCTAGTGGTCTTTTGATGACCTACACCACTGCTAATCCTTTGCCTAAAAAGCGCTCTTATAACTCAAAAAGCCTGTTTTTTGTATCAATTGTTCAAATACTTAAGAAGCACATCCTATATAAGTGGCTTACGAACGAGAAGTTACTCCACGTAAGATGTATTTTTATGCGTGGAGTGGAAAATATCACTGAAGATATCGGGAGGAAAAGAACACCGAGGTATCAACGCCTTATTACATTGCAGTGTGGGTATTAGATGAAGCAGCGAGCCTAAGCGCAGTGTTATTACGCACTATTTAGGTAGAAACGACAGTTCAAGAGAACTGTAGCACAATAACTAGAGTTCTTGAAGTAAAACGAAGACTCCTGCTCTTTTGCTTCGTCACAGGCAACAGGTGCATCTGTCCCGCCCCGAAATCGGCATGAATGTGTGTCTGCGACGTAGTGACCACCTCCTGCACTAGCAACCATAGTCGTCCACAAGGGGGACGGGAGCTTACTCGTGATAGTTTGAACGCGCGTAGCTTTTGCATTGGAACAGTTCCCCACCCCGCACATATCTTCCGCTATACCAGCGTTTGCTCACGTATAAACACGGCCGTTCTTCTATTCGTTTCATCTGCACACAAGGGAGCCGTACGGGTTCCGAAACGGTCTGTTGTTTTACTCCATTTGTGTTGTTTTTTGGCGAGTGTTTGGTTTTCATATGGCACATTTTCTCTTCCTTCTTTTTTTAAATTGCAGCGTGCAATAAACATTAAATGTACGTGCTTGCAGGAACGCTTGGGTCCGGTTTCATCCTCCAAGACTGGTCGCTGGCAGCTGAAACGCTTGACATCGCCTCTCATCTTTGCACCTACACCCGGCATCATTCGTGCTGCCTTTCGTACATGGAGTGTCTCCTTTCCAGTGAAAGCTTGCTTCGCGTAGTCAGTAAAGAGTTTCGCGAAAATATTCGCCGCGCTTGTCTTCGGCGAAATCCATCTCTTGATTCCTGGAGCTGTCGGTTCTGGTAAATGTCTTTACAAATGCGCGATCGATTTCCCTGTAAGAACATTACGCGTGAAGCTTGCTCAGGTAGAGCATTTGCGCAAAATAACAAGAAAAATAAACATTGGCAGGGAATAAGCTGCATATTAATCATCGCCGCCTGCTACCAGCGCTCTTGCACGCAGCTAACTATTGAGTGTATGGTGCAAAAACAAAGGAATAAACGACATACGCCAGCAATTACCGATGTTGGAGCCACATAGATATCATCCGTGGAAAGCTTCGCCCGAAATAGAAGCATCTTTGGCGCTTACGTTTTCTGTCTCTTCGTGTTTCTATCTCCACTACAGAAAACTTCCTCCGGGAGGCTCATGGATCGCGTTGGAATACTAGATAAATAACCAGTGCCGGATATTAATCTCTGCAAGTGACCACTGACGGCTTACACGAAATAAAATAAACAAAATTAGGGCATTGCCAAGGGGAGCGCCACAGTGAATGGGGCGCCGAAGGTCCTCAGATATCAGTTATGTATTCCCGCAATTAACTAGAGCCATTTAAAATCATGGTTGTATCTGAGCTCTGAAAGAGGCTGGATGATGGTGCAAGTAAAGTGTGTTTTACATTTTGTGAGACTTAAGTTTGAAAGGTCTTAACAATGTAAAAGGAGACAAATGTTAATGTACACAAACTACTGTGTTCCAATCTTCGGCTACTGCCGCCGCGGTGGCTGAATGTTTACGCCGCTCGGCTGGTGACCCGGAAGACAGGGGTTCCATCCAAGCCACGGCGGTTGCATTCTTCACTGATTGCCAGTTTCTTGAAGCCCGTGTACTGTAGGACGTAAGTGCATGTTAAAGAATCTCAGGTGATCGAAATTATCCGGAGCTCTCTACTACGGCGCCCCTCATAGCCTGAGTCGGTTTGGGACGTTAAACTCCATCAACGAATCCTAATCTTTTGTTGCCACATCTGCAATGTACTAAACTTTTATTTGGTTGAAAACTTTCAGTGCTAGCACATTAGGAAAGGTCTATATCTTTAAAGCACTTACATATATTAGTGTGGGCAGAGAAAAAGAAATAAAAATAATGTTGCCCGGCCCCCAACTCAATTAAAGCACTTACATTCGCAAATCCAATAAATTTCAAATTACAGTGTCCTCGCTGCAGCACTGCGCTGTGTGGGAAATATGAGCACTTAAGAAAGGAGCGCTGCTTTGACGCACGCCTGATACTTGTTTTGGAGGATACATTTTTTTTCTACCGCACACTTTTCACTCTCCTCCTACATATTCTCCAAATCGGTATTTCCTTAACGTGTTTCAGTTTGGTAGTGCTAGAAAAGAGCAGCTGATATTAGATTCCCCTCTCTTCGCTAATGTGAATGAGAGCTTCATTATTTCGGTCAGTATTTCTTGATCTCAAGATTAAGTTTACTCCTGGAACGACTTGTGGAGTTTATTTCCAAACACTACTCAATAGTGTTGAAATCCATACAGGTATTCATACCTAATGCACCTCGATCAAAAAAACCGATATCTTAATTGCTTTCGGCAGCAATAATAAAATGCTAGTAGGGCCTCACGATTTCCTGTGATACTGAAATGAACCATAATTTTTAAGTTCTTGTGACGATGACTTTCTATATTTATTGCAAACTTTATTCACCGACATGAAAGCAGGTTTTGTGTGCTGACAATTGGTACATTTCATTTGACAATAAAATGTTTTTTCAATGCGCAATCATTCTTAGCGCGGCACATAAGGGGGACAAGACAGGCGTTAACGCACGATTGTTTATTCAGAAAGGACACTCGTACATATATGCATTCATGAATTTATACGTCATATCAAGACCTTCATAATCTTACATTTGGGCTGCCACGAAATGTTCTTTTCGTTCCAGACTTACTGAAGCGTCGCTGATACAAATATCAACCTTCCTTTTTTTTTTGGTAATAAAAGTATCCAGTAGTTCGAGTGCCACGGTTTAACGACTCGTGTCTAGGATATTGCCGCGAAGCTTGCTTTTTGTCTGGAACCTGCTGCTCTCGCTCGCGGGGCGAACTTTTGGCTCATCACCCCCCGGCGCTGCTTCGCTTGGGGATCTTATCGCGGCAGGCACGCCGCATTATCAATTTTCTGGGACGCGAGACGCGACCATAGTTATCTCGATTTTTCCTAGCCTCGCGCAAGTGTGCCTACTATGTTCTGGAACTTTCCTTGCCGCCTTTAAAATCGAGCACGGCTAAGAGCGGCGGGCATTCTGTTAGTCGACGACCGCCGAGCACGTTCGCTGCTATCGCCGCTGCTGAGTTTTCAGAGCTGTTCTTAGTGGGCGTAAGCCAGCCTATTAAAGTATCCTCTTACGAGCTGCTCTGTGCCTTCCTCAAGACCGGACCCCAGTCGGTGCTACGTGACCCTGGCGGAGTTCCCGTCACCACCTCGTGACATCTGGTGGAGGTGCTGGGTACATGCACCCAACCCAACCTGGAAGATCCACCGTAGAGAACGAGAGCCAAGAAGATCCCGAGGTACGACACAGCCGCCGTCTTCAAGGCCTGCAAGCTCAGCACGGATTACTACCGGATCCTACTCGACAACGACAACAAGCTCCAGCGCCCACCATGACCGAGCCAGCGACGTCGACCCCTGTCATGCTCCACCAGCCACGGGTGCCTCCAACCTTCCACGGCTACCCTGGCGACGACCCGGAAGATTGGATAGACAACTTTGAGCGCGTGGCTACATTTAACAGGTGGGAAGATGACATGAAGCTCCGCTATGTTTTCTTTTCCCTTGACGGTCCTGCAAGAACGTGGTACGAAATCCACGAGACTACCTTGAAGGCCTGGAAATTATTCAAGTCTGAAGTCGTGAAAGCGTTTACCAACATTCTCCGGAAGGAAAAGGCGCAGATGCTGCCTGACTCACGGATGCAGCACCCAAATAAAACTGTCAGCATGTACGTCAAAGAAATGCAGCGTCTTTTCCGCCGAGCTGACCCGAATATGACGGAGGAGAAGAGAACCGGATATCTAATGCGGGGCGTAAAGGAGTCTCTTTTCGCTGGCCTCGTACGAAATCCGCCCAAGACTGTCGCCGAATTCGCCGAAGAAGCGTCCACGATTGAGAAGACCCTGGACGCCCGCACAAGGCAGTACAACCGACCACCGCAGGTCTGCTCCAGCTTTCCGGACACGACGACTACAACCAGCGACTTGCGGGAGATCATCCGTGAAATCGCCCGCGAAGAACTACGCCGGCTGCTGCCATCATCTTCACAACCTCAAGTAGCGAGCCTGACGGAAGTCGTCCGCGAAGAAGTGCGGCATGCGCTTGGCTCCCCTTCTGCGACGACTGAACCTCAAGCTCCAGCCATGAGTTACGTCGCTGCAGTACGCAAGCCCGCGCCTCGACGTGCCACCCCAAGCCCTATTCGACGTGAGCCAGCAGTGCTGGACCGCCGCCCTCCAGGCCCCGCCCACCCGACCTACGAACAACGTTCGGGCCCAAGGAAATGCGACACCTGGAGAACCCGTGACAACCGTCCGCTGTGCTTCCACTGCGGTGAAGCCGGTCACGTCCTGCGTCACTGCCCGTTCCGACGCATCGGTCTTCGCGGATTCGCCGTTGACGCACCACGACCACGCTTCGGCCAACATCCACAAGAAATCGACGACTACCTGCGCCGCGACGAATACGTGTCGAGCCGATTTTCCCGCTCACCCTCGCCGCGAGCCTCGCGCTTCACGTCGCCCTGCCACAGCTACGCAGCGGCTGTGCGAGGAAGGCCCCCCAGCCCCCGTAGGGGAAACTGAAAACAGCAACCTTAGGAGGTGAGGTTGCTTCCCGGCAAAAAAACGAAGACCCTCCAACGACGAGAACTCACGGCGACGCCGCACCGACGACGACACGACGCAACTTAGAGACCCCAGGCCACCGACATCAACAAGCCCCTGCAGCCGCAGTCGCAATCACCGACCAAGCCGTGACCCGACGCCGAAAGTTACGTGCAACGCAAGAGCAAGGACTTCCGATCTAGAGGTGACTGTCGACGGCCGAAACGTTACTGCTCTAATCGACACGGGAGCTGACTATTCCGTGCTGAGTGGTTCCTTCGCCGACCGGATCAAGAAAGTGACGACGACTTGGGATGGCCCGCAGATACGCACAGCAGGCGGACACCTCATCACGCCATCAGGAAGGTGCACTGCGAGACTGACTGTCAACGGACACATATATCCGACAGTATTCGTCGTACTTCAGAAATGTTCCCGTGACGTCATTCTGGGGATGGACTTCTTGACACAGCACCGCGCAGTCATCGACCTCAAGTCCAAGTCCATCACGCTTTCGACGGACGAAGCTTTACCTCCGAAAACGACCCCAGAGCAGTCAAAGGCCCTCAGTGTTCTCGATGAAGAACTAACCATCCCACCCCGGTCCAGCGTCATCGTCCCCGTCTGTGCAAGAAATTTCGAAGACGCAGAAGGCATCATCGAGGGAAACACGCAGTTGCTCTTAGACAGACAACTTGGCGTCGCAAGAGGCATCGCTCATTTGCGGCATGGAAAATCCGAAGTACTGGTCACGAACTTCAGCGAAGAATACCGACACCTCAACAGAGGCACTACAATTGCGTTCTTGGACGAAGCAACTGATTTACTGGACGCCTTCATCATCTCCGACGAACCTGCAAATGACAGCCTAAAGCAAGACCATGCTCCCACGTTCGCCATCAACCCAGCATTACCCCGGGACCGACAAGAGAAAATCACCCTTCTTCTTCAAAGTTACAGCGAATGTTTCGCCTCATCATCAAAGGTGCGACAAACGACGATAGCCAAACATCGAATTATAACCGACGAACACACCAGACCTCTCCGCCAAAGCCCTTACCGTGTGTCGCCGCGAGAACGACAGGCCATCCGGGACCAAGTAGAGGAAATGCTTCGCGACGACGTCATCACCCCTTCGAAGAGCCCATGGGCGGCACCGGTCGTTCTAGTGAGAAAGAAAGACGGTGCTCTTCGATTCTGCGTCGATTATCGGCGACTGAACAAGATTACGAAAAAAGACGTCTACCCCCTCCCGAGGATCGACGACACTCTGGACAGGCTCTGCCACGCCAAGTATTTCTTATCGATGGATCTCAAGAGTGGATATTGGCAGATTGAAGTCGACGAAAGAGACCGGGAAAAGACTGCCTTCATCACACCGGACGGACTGTACGAGTTCAAAGTCATGCCATTTGGGCTTTGCTCCGCACCCGCAACTTTCCAAAGGGTAATGGACACAGTGTTGGCAGGCCTCAAATGGCAAACCTGTCTCGTCTATCTAGACGACGTTGTAGTCTTCGCAGCGAGCTTCGAGAAACACCTCCGGAGGCTGAAGGCAGTACTCGACGCAATCAAGTTATCCGGACTTACCCTGAAGCCTGAAAAGTGCCGGTTTGCCTACCACGAACTATTGTTTCTCGGCCACATCATCAGCAAGGACGGCGTGCGCCCCGACCGCAGAAGACAGCCGCCATTGCCAATTTCCCGCAGCCTCATGACAAGAAGGCGGTCCGCAGATTTCTGGGATTGTGTGCTTATTACAGACGCTTTGTGAGGAATTTTTCGCGCGTCGCGGAACCTCTGACCAAGCTCTCCAAGGCAGACGTACCATTCACATGGAATTCGGCACAAGCGGAAGCCTTCAACGAACTTCAGCGTCTCCTGCAGTCTCCTCCGGTGCTAGGGCACTTTGACGAAAACGCCGAGACAGAAATCCATACCGACGCAAGCAGCTTTGGTCTAGGCGCCGTGCTCGCCCAGAAAAACGAAGGAGTCGAAAAAGTAATAGCATATGCAAGTCGTTCATTGTCGAAAGCAGAAGCGAACTATTCGACCACTGAAAAGGAGTGCCTTGCGATCGTCTGGGCTACATCGAAGTTCCGTCCCTACTTGTATGGACGCCCGTTCAAGGTTGTGAGCGACCACCATGCATTGTGCTGGCTGGCTAACTTGAAGGACCCCTCTGGCCGTCTCGCTCGATGGAGCTTGCGCCTCCAAGAATTCGACGTCACGGTGGTCTACAAGTCTGGGCGAAAGCACTCCGACGCTGACTGCCTGTCACGAGCCCCTGTCGACACGCCGCCAAAAGACGATGACGACGACGCTTTCCTTGGACTGCTAAGTTCCAGCGACTTCGCACGACAGCAGCAATCTGATCCTGACCTACAGCGCCTGCACGAGTATCTTGAGGGGAAGTCTCCTTCACCTCCTGCCCTCTTCAGGCGTGGACTATCGTCCTACTGTCTGCAACAGGGAATCGTCGTGAAGAAGAATTTCTCACCGAACAAGGCCGCCTACCTTCTCGTCGTCCCGAAGAGCCTTCGGGAGGAAATTCTGCAGGCTTCGCATGACGAACCAATGGCTGGCCACCTCGGGTTTACTCGCACCCTCCGCCGAATCCAAGAGAGATATTACTGGCCTCGTCTATCCTCCGACGTCGCGCACTACGTTAAGAGTTGTCGTGAATGCCAATGCCGGAAAACGCCACCGAAAAGACCAGCAGGGTTCCTGCAGCCGATTCGACCGCTATCAAGACCTTTACAGGAGGTCGATATGGACCTACTTGGCCCCTTCCCAACATCAACGACGGGCAACAAGTGGATTATTGTGGCGACCGATTATCTCACCAGGTACGCCGAAGCAAAGGCCCTCCCGAACGGCACAGCAGCAGAAGTCGCCAAATTCTTCGTCGAATCCATTCTTTTACGACACGGCGCCCCCGAAATACTGATAACAGACAGGGGGACAGCGTTCACGGCGGAACTAACCCAGGCCATTCTGCAGCACAGCCATACAAGTCACCGAAGAACAACTGCGTACCATCCGCAGACAAACGGGCTTACAGAACGCCTCAACAAGACCATCGCCGATATGCTTTCTATGTACGTAGACGCAGAACACAAGACATGGGACGTCATTCTTCCCTATGTGGTGTTCGCCTACAACACCGCTGTGCAAGAGACCACCCAAATGACACCATTTAGTCTCGTCCACGGGAGGGAGGCCACGACCACACTCGACGCCATGCTGCCCGACGTTACCGACGAAAGTAACCTCGACGTCGCCGCCTACCTGCAGCACGCAGAACAAGCTCGACGACTTGCCCGTGAGAGAATACAAGACCAGCAGCGCACCGACGCCCGACGCTACAATCTTCGAAGACGCGCAGTGCAATACAAGCCAGGCGATAGAGTTTGGGTTTAGACGCCCATTCGCCGCCGCGGACTGATTGAAAAACTTCTGCGCCGCTATTTCGGCCCGTACAGGATTCTTCGCAGACTGGGTAATCTGGACTATGAACTCGTCCCTGACGGAGTTACAGCATCCCAGAGACGCCGCACACGCTCAGAAGTTGTCCACGTTGCCCGTCTGAAGCCTTACTATTCGCGCTAATGACTCTTTGTGCTTACATTATGAGTATTTATTTTGTATGCTCTGTATCTTTATGTCCGTTATCCCTGTTTTTAAGCATCGGGTCGATGCTTCTTTAAAGGGGGAGTAATGCCGCGAAGCTTGCTTTTTGTCTGGAACCTGCTGCTCTCGCTCGCGGGGCGAACTTTTGGCTCAGTCACCCCCCGGCGCTGCTTCGCTTGGGGGATCTTCTTATCGCGGCAGGCACGCCGCATTATCAATTTTCTGGGACGCGAGACGCGACCAGAGTAATCTCGATTTTTCCTAGCCTCGCGCAAGTGTGCCTACTATGTTCTGGAACTTTCCTTGCCGCCTTTAAAATCGAGCACGGCTAAGAGCGGCGGGCATTCTGTTAGTCGACGACCGCCGAGCACGTTCGCTGCTATCGCCGCCGCTGAATTTTCAGAGCTGTTCTTAGTGGGCGTAAGCCAGCCTATTGAAGTATCCTCTTACGAGCTGCTCTGTGCCTTCCTCAAGACCGGACCCCAGTCGGTGCTACGTGACCCTGGCGGAGTTCCCGTCACCACCTCGTGACAATATTTATATTGGCCAACATTGGTTGTTTTCAATTTTTGCAATGTTATGGCAGGTGTAGGTTTAACACAATGTGCATATTACCGCATGAACATATTACGCATGCTCTATGTACATATTACCGCATGAAATAGGCAGTTCGTAGAAAACGCCGCTCACTCACTTCCCATACGGAGGGAGAGACATGGCGTTTCCCGCATCTAACATTTGTTTTCTTTGGTGCCCAATATGCGGGAGCACAAATTTGGAAATTTAACGGACGCCGCGAAAACAACCGGCACTTTGTGCTTGTTCGCCACTTTTTTTTTCAAAATGAACATATGGCACTACCGTCGGTGTTGCTTAATTTTTCATTTCTGAGCCACCGCGGTGGCTCAGTGGTTATGGCACTCAGCTGCTGCCACGAAAGATGCGGGTTGGATCCCGGCCGCGGAGGTCGAATTTCGATGGAGGCTAAAATCTAGAGGCCTGTGTACTGTGCGATGTCATTGCACGTTGAAGAACCCCAGGTCTTCAGCGACTGCCGTTAGGACCGAACAAAGGAAGCCTGCAGCCAATAGCCTGCGAATCTGATTATGGAAGCTACCGTGCATTTCGTGCGAACACGACCATGGCAAAGGACTGTCTTTTAACCCCAGGTCGTCGAAATAATCAAAAGCCCCTCACTACGGCATCCCTCGTAACCTGAGTCACATTGGGACGTTAAACCTTATATTGAAAAATTATTTTCGGGTGCTTTCGTCTGCCGTTTAACTCTCGGCATCAATACCTCGGCGATTGACGCAATAACAAGCTGAGGATACGCTGCTTTACTTAGTCTGTTAATCTGCGCACAGAAACTATGTTCAATCATTTCAATGCATTATTTAGTGCCAAATCAAAACATATGTTTAATATTGCTCTCTTAGTACTGCTTTTGGGTGTGCTGAATCATAGCATAGAAGTTCCTTTTTAACCATGAGTTATACTACCCGCAGGCATGTTTCTTTCAAATTGCCTGTTCAACGCCTAAAAACATTACATTGTGGTCGACATGGAGCTCATGGGTGAAAACCAGGCTCTTCCTATTATGTCTAAAGATTTTAAATAAGTTCCACTTTTTTCCGTTTGGTCAAAGCTGGTTGTCCTTTTAGTACACCAGGTGGTCCTCGGCATATCTATACATTCTCAACACACGTTCATCGTTACAGACATTATTGATGTCATTATCTATGCAAGCGAGGAAGGTGTTAGACAGAACAAGGACCGCGCAAGAAGCTATGCAGATGCCTTGTCACTGTATGCAGGTCGTTCTGAAAAGAGACGAGCGTGGCGCCGACGTAAACTTCGAGCCGGCGCATGAAGTTCTGCAAAGAATTTCCGGCTTTGTTTTGAAAAGCAGTGACATTGCTAGTCTCTGTTCTTATTGAGTGGCGTGAACAGTTCTTTGTTTGGGATCGAATAGAACAATATTTTATATCCATGAAAAACGCATAACCAATGCCCTAGCTTTCCTCTCGACACGTAGTGACGTTCAAAGAGTTCTTCGCGGCGAACGGATCATCAACGACCACAGGTTTAGATGCTTAAGAAGCTGCCAAGTGTCCTGCTCATTCACAATACATCGAATAGGAATTTCGGACTTATGCGTCTTGGCTGCGAAAAACATCGTCAGGCTGCGTTTACCGCTCACCCCGATGGCTTTTGCTAGCATGTCCAACCTTGGGTCGTTCCAAAGGGATGCACCCGCTGTTTTCACCTTGATCGCCTTTGTCTTCACAAGAGTCATCTTAGCAACGAGGTCGGTATCCTTCTCGTTGAGCATCACAGATGACAAAACAATAAAGTCTCCTTTTTTTGTCACCTTGTAACTGACAGAGATGATGTTCCTTGGAGTTTTTTACAGCCTTGGTTAACGTCACATCTTGGCAGGTGGTCGTTTTTGGAGCGGTTTGTATCAAGATATATCGACTCCATATAGAAGACACCTGTCACGATTTTCGGCCTCTATCTTGTTTGAGATATTTCTGTTCAGGGAAAGCTGTTCCTCAATCTTGATTCGCGGTTCCAAATCGTACTTCAGACTTGTTGCCAAGATGCAAGTTGTCTCTTGAAAAACGTAGGCATCCCAAGCCCTGTGACGTTTAGAATTGCCCACGCGACCAGCCCCATAACACCAATAGGACAAGTGAAGCTTCTCACAGCGTTTCTTTGACTTGCAAGGGCACATGCAACAAATGGACGCCAGTGTCCAATAAAAACATTCAACAGTGCCCTTCCGAAATACTTCGGTGAAGAGTAGTTCATAAACAATCCTCTCCTCCTGAAAATATTAGCTATAACAACGTTCGCCTGCTCTCCTTCCTTCCCATTCTCTAAGCCAAAAAAAAAAACAAAGAAGGGAGAGAAAAAAATGAAGAGGAAACTGAAACACCATCGCACAACACTATGCAAAAAAGGGGATATCATTTACAATAATATGCATAGCTTCATGTATCCGGGGTGATTTGTAGTGCGCTATTATTAAGATCCTCTCTGATCAATTTCGCAACTATTTGGCTAAGCTTTATCTAGGCGCGCCCGCCTATGCGGCAGGCGGACCATCTAGGTCGTGATACATTGTGTCCTCATCAAAACCTGTCCACCGTGGCAGGTGGCAGTTACATTAGTGACTCGTCGCGGGAGGTTTCTCGGGAAGAGTAACCTGGTCTCACAAGCCCCACGGATGCAGCAACTTCCATCGGTGGGCAGTACAGCAAAGCTTAACCGCTTCACCACTGCGGCAGGAGTGCTTTGAGGACTCACAGGGATCTTTGAACGTAAAGTAGAGAATGACCGGTTCCACATATACGTGCAATACCTTTTGAACGCTATCACGTTATACTATGAAGGCGGAGCTTAAAGTGACCCTTCCAGTAACAATGCGCTAGCACTAAGGCCCCAACTCATCGATTTTGACGATCTTTTGCTGAAGACTGCTTGAGCTTGAAAACCAAGCCTCGAACCGAAACAGAAGTGAAGACCGAAGTGCTAGTGCGCCTAATTTGGATTTGGCCTGACCAAGCTAAATAGTCCGTCATTTTCTAGCCCTCCCAGATTTGTATTTAGAAGACTATGTGAGATACGTCTGTGCGGTTTGTACAGGTGATAGGTACAACACGGCGAATATTTTGGTACGTGATAGTTTTGCTCCTGGACGAACGATTACCTTACACTAACAACAAACTTATCAACTTTCTTGTTTATCAAATTTGGAGGGAAGATTGTATTGCGCCATTGAAGCGGTTACCGTCAGAGGTGACCGCAGTTTTTAGATTATCTTAACCGGTATTATTATCCAAAATATCGAACGTTGAAAATACGCACCAGAGAGTCAAATAAATTTTCCCTGCATTGCGTATTTTTAAGAGTGTTCGCTCGCATTTCGTAAGCATCAAGTAAGGATGCCGTTGGTGTATTTGGCGATTTTAAAACCGTTAACATAATTGTGGCCAAGGCACTGCGCGGTGCGATCTCATTTATATATAAACAATGCAGGAAAGCCCAGTGAATGAGCTTTCAAATGCGGCGTTTTGATGTAGGTATTTTTAACAACGCTGACAATTACAAAATTCAAAAACTAAGCTCACCTTCATCGTCGACCGCCTCCAATTTCTCAAAATATTAGTACTCCTTGAAATAAAAATGAAGAATTTGATTAATTTACCATCTATAATTATCCGTAGATTAGTTGGTACTATTACTGGGATATTATCCCCCTTGTTGTACAATCCACCTGCACCAACTTCACAGAAGTATCTCTCGCAGATTTTAAAATAAAAGTTTGTAAACGTTAGAAAATATCCCGGGTATATGACAGCGGCACGCCAACAATCAAAGACCATTTTAGATGATACAGTAAGCGAATTCATAAATTTAGTGGTGAAGAATTCCTGAACACATTTATTCCGTACCTACTCTAACCTATCCGCTATCCTATCCGCTAAGCCGGTTATCATTTGCCGTTTTATCCTCACTGACTTCGACCTTAATTCTAAACTTTCGTGTCGCCGTTCAGAAAGTATC
The DNA here is from genome assembly GCF_052857255.1 of Amblyomma americanum. Lineage (NCBI taxonomy): Eukaryota > Metazoa > Arthropoda > Arachnida > Ixodida > Ixodidae > Amblyomma > Amblyomma americanum. Next base: position 99,150,805 of record NC_135501.1, read on the forward strand.
AGAATATATATCCAGCACTGTAATTCAATGTGCAAGCAACATTAAACGCCCCTTTAAAAACACAAAACTACCATTACAACATTTGCCATTCGTTGGTTTAGTTTTTTGCTGCTGTGCAAAATTGTTTTTTAGTTACAGTAGTTTGGCAACTTCTAAGCGGTTTACGTTTGTTACTCTTACTGGGACGGGCCAGAATACATTAAATTTTCGTTCTTTTTGTTAGTCCCATCAGAGTATGACCATTATTTCTAACCATGAAGGAAAGGCAGTCATGATGCGTGAATAGTCCTTTTAACGCAAAGCTACTTCCGGAATCCGTATAAGATTATGCTCCCATGTGTAACGCGAGAGCAGTTATTACTGTCATAAAGCTTGCTCCTGAAATGTTCCGCCTGACGGAAAATCGGACACCGCCGTAGCCGTCCACGAAGTTTGTTAATATACAAATGGAAGTGAAATCGAAACGTACGCGTTAATCATAAGCACAAAAGCTAATTCCTTGGGCTTTATGCACCCGTTCGAAATCAATATGGGCGCTGTGTTTCATATTACCCAATAAAAGTGATTATGACTTATCACAGAGGAAATCAACGAGAGCACGTTCGATCATAATGAATCAACAATTCCCAATATGAGGTCTGAACGTAACCATATAACCCCACCTGACATGCTGCCGTTGAAAAGAAAATACAGTTCACTGCCTCTAATTCGAGGTAGCTTACTTTGCATTTCCGGCTTCTTGCAGTTATCAGTGCACCATTGCTTCTGTTTGAAGTTTTCGCATCAGAAAGGAATACCTAAATTCGAACTCGGCAATCATAATAAATTTTGATCACCTATTCCTTCTCACTCCTCAGAGTCAGCTTAACAGCAATTTTCGCCCTAGCTGATATCATGGCTTTCTCCTGCATTTCCTCCAATTTTATCTGTCCTCAAGCTCCCCACTTGTTGCACAGGAATTTGTTCTGCAATGTACCTCTTCAAAAACTCTCAGTCGTCTAACCGCCTGAAGAAATTACAGCTAAGGCAACTACGGAGGATTAAAATAGGGGTGCAAAACTCAGTTTGGGTATGCTGAAGGAGAAGTTGATGCTACTACTGCAACGCTAAAGCTGCTTTTCTTACGTACCACTTCCCTTAAAGCTGCTCTGAGTCGAAAAATATGCTGCGACCATCCTCGCGACAGCAGCTTCGCCTAGAATGCAGCTTTGCTTCCTTCCTTTGCGCCGCGCCAAGAACGAAATATTACCGCATGACGCATTCGTTTTGTCTTATGTTGTCTCCGTAACGTGTGTGGGATACAAAGCGGAGTTAAAGTTGGACGGATATGGTATTTTTACCGCTAACAGGCCTCTAAGGTCACTCAGCTTGCGCGCCATGAAATCATGACATCAAAGGAAGCGGTACATCAGAACGGCGCTCTACAAGCGTGAAGAAAGCGTGACCTTGGGGAAGTTGGCTTTTGTTCTGTACCAGGAGTTTTCCTTTGCCAGCATCTTGAGCCGATAAACCAGTTTTTGGGAGAAAAGCCGATGCCGCTGCCTTTCTTCATGGTATCTACGCAGCCCTAGCGCCATTCGCAACCGGCTCACGACACTCCCACATGACGAACATTTTTCCCCATCCTCCCCACGCCAGTGTAGACTCCTTTGTATGCCGCACACCAGTAAAAATCCTCGATTTGACATGTGAGAGTTGATTTCCGAATCAATGCTTGTTTTGATTCACTTATGCTGCATTAAGGACAAGGGAATAAACTATATTTTGTTCACAAACTAAAGCTTTTCTCTTGTCGCAATTTCTGTTTTATTTAATCTTTGGTTTCTCAGTAAGACGCTGTTTTATATGCAGCCAATCTTTTTGTGTTGCCAACGAGAGGGCTGAGTCGGGCTGGTTGGTTCATGTTGAAATGGTAGGCAAAACAGCTCTGACGGACGGGACGGGAGAAGGCGAGACAGACACATGCGCATGTGTCTGTCTCGCCTTCTTCCGTCCCGTCCGTCAGCGCTGTTTTGCCTACCATTGATGTGTTGCGCAGTCGTACACTGAAAGTTAATTTTGCCTCAGCCGGTTGCAATTTATGCTGACCGTTATTTAGTGTCTTTATTCCAGGCTTCTAAAGCTTCACTCGGCATTTTTTTTTTCAATGCGAGGGCAATATATAGGTAATAATTCCTGCCCATTACAGGAGAACTAAGAATGCGGAAGTGGACTCCAAGGGGCACCTTGGAGTCCACTCTCAAAGTACTTCGGAACATCCGCGCGATCACACTCTTCTGAGAGTTGTTTAGTCAAGTGAAAAAGTGAACGTAACTTTAGTCGCCTCTGGCCAAAATCTTAAAGCTCGTCTTCGTCCCTATCATATGGCCAAAAAGAACGAATACGTGTCCTGCATCTAGCATCGGGAAAAAACACGCATTAATCACGACAGTGAGCCCAGCGAATAATCACGCCGCAATTATCGCTCTCTTCGCAAACATTAGCACAACACGACACACTAGCTAAACACAGCAGTCTTAGAGCAAGAAGATGCTTATTTCACAAATTTTTAATACCATGCATTCATCACGTAGAGTTTTCCTAACGGCCAGTGTACTTACGCAAATTGACCATCCCCACAAAATAAAATGTGAAATGAAACTCTCACTTTTGTAATTACAGCCGTATTAAACACGCACATAAAAAATAAAAACACGAATTATGCCGTATATAAAAGGAATTGAAAGTAACACTGCCAATCCGTTTCAGCTGCTCGTACAATATCTGATGTGATCGCGTTCCTTCCATTTATATCTTTACATATTTTAAAGAAAGTTTACCTTTTTCTAAATTTCTAAAATCATTGATTGTTGAGTTATTTTTGAAATATTTACTGAATAAATGAAAGTGTAAATCTTTAAAGTTGCCTATTCGGTAAGCTAGTGTACACATCGAACTGTTCCGGGCCTCCTTGGGGACCTTTGGAAAATGAGTGTGTTCTCTAGTATTTAAAAAGTTTCAACTTTTTTTCCGGAAATTGGAATCTAGCAAGCGTACTTCTTTCTTTGTTCTGGTATTTTCGTCTTACCTCCATTTCAAATGTTGAGCCTGTGTTTCATTCAGGCCAAGCATTAACCAAATAAAAAAAAGATTATTTTTCTTCCGCACTCTTAGTACACAGATGCTGCTTCGTGCGTGAATGGTGCATGGTGTCATTCGCTGTAAATTGGCGAGATAAATGTCCCGCATTTGCCATGCTCCCTACGTAATCACCAACGCATTGCTTTTAATTATGCAGACTTTCAAAATAATTTGCTCCTCGTGCATATCACGATGCACTTTTTGGCTCTGACAGATGCCGAAAGATCAGGCTCCGATCTCTATCATAAGCGTACCGTGACTGAACCCACAATATTATCGAAGCAAAGCACCAGTACATCAGAAAACCAAATATTGGGGTGGCTTACCTGCGTCATAATAACAGCGCCTCTGGCACCTAAATGGAATGTGGTCGAGCACAGCGCAGCCTGGCGCCTACAAAAGTAGCGGAACAGAGCAGTCCTTTAAAGTGAATAGAACCGCCGTCGTTGGTGACCTCTGCTGCACCGCCTTAGAGCAGCGCGCAGTTCAAACTAGCTCTGAGTTGCATCTTTTTTTTTTTCGCCGCAAGTCACAGATCCTTCCGTTGTACTGAATGCACTTTAGATTGATTTAAATGCTTTATTTCTGCTACCCGTGGTTCTTCTCTTTCTGATATGTCTTTGACGACCCGGTTTGAAATGTTTTACTCGACTGATCTTTTTTTGTTATAGTTTTACCTTTACTGTGCCTTCTGATTGCATATACCTGCATGCATGCAGCTGTGCTCTGAACGCCCCTTTCCTTTCCATGTAGCGTTTTCTATTCCTGCTTTGCACATTTCTTACCCATGTGGCAGGCCTTATACGCTTTGTCCTTGCTTACTTATTAACCCCGGAATTTTCATTGTGCACCATTTTTCTTTCCAAGCCGTCGTCTTCTACTGGACAATTGTTTTTTTTTCCAACAAATCCTTACGTTTTGCTTGCTTAGAAATTTACTCTTAGTTTTTCCCCTTTCCTTTCTAGAATAAACTCGTTCACTCATAATGCCAAATCAAGACCTTTATATTTTCAGTTTCATGCGCCCTTCAGACCTTATTTTATATATTTTATTGATTACCTGTTTTAAGACGTAGCCTCAGTCCCATACTTGCATTTAATCAGGGTTACTTAGGCTCGTGTCTCGTATCAGGTTACTTGCAGGTCACCATTCATTTTATCGCTTGTTTGAGCTCATTATTATCATGTGAAATAGATTCTTTAGGTAATTGGCAAGAGCGACGTCAGTAAATATGCGCGTGAATGTGTGCATAAATCTGCCTGTTCTATTGTAAAGTATAACTTGTTGTTCTTGTTGTCGTCTGTTCGAGCGGCACATATCCACCAGAGGGGGGGGGGGGGGGGGTGCCTTGTGCAGTGAAACAGTTGTGATACACTCACTCATTTGTAGTAGTTGAGGTTGAATTTTGTACTTAAAAATTGTGAATTATAACTAACAAAGCAGTCTCCCTGACGCAATGATGAAATTATGGAGGTAATCGCACTCTTGCTAGCATTCCTTGAGAACTGTTCTTCCTCTTTTTATCCTGTGCACATTGTGCGAGTCTAGCTGTCAGAAAAAAATATTGAAAGTAGCACGACGACGTTGTCACAGCCTTGGCAGAAAAGCCTTGTATTTATTAATAAAGAGCAATTTTATTTTCATAATTGTTATGTTTGCTGCCGACAAATTGAACTTCCTTTTGTTAGCATTTTGTAAAACTGTGCTGCAGCGCACTCCGACACTTACGTTTGCAAACAACTTGGCAATATTGCTTTTAATACTGACAAAAATATATTTGTGAACTTAGGGGCAGACAGTATTTTGTTGCTCTCGGCACTTTTCGAACTTTTGACATTTTGCTGGTTCTGTTATAATTTGATGATTTGTAATTTTGTTTGTTACCGCACCTCGAATGAAGTTCTTAAATACGCCTTAATATAGAAAGTAACCTCGCTCAGTAGTAATAGTGATTGCTGATGCTCTAGCTCAAGAAATGGGGAGTTTCATGATTTTTTTTCTTGCTTTTGGTTCGGATGGCCGTTCACAGTGGCATTTTCCGCCAGGAGTTGTTCACATGATAAGGAGCTTAAGGTGTGGCCACACAGCAAAAACACGAAATATAAAAGAAGGCTACAGCCTTATAACAATTAAAGTCTTACGGACGCTTACGCACAGTGCACCAAACAAAAAGGAAATTGCATGCGTTGCAAAGAGAATGACTATGTCTAGGTGTTTGCATTTCGTGATTTGTAAATTTTTTCCATTGCGTTCCATCTCCCTTTTCGAATGCGTAATGTGTCGTGACGATGCCGCCACCACCACCACCTTTCTTCGAAAGTTCCGACTTGTCCGTCCGCCTGACCTAATTAAAGCAAACGAGACAAGTTCTACCTGTGAAAAGCCACAATGAAGATCGAAAATAGGGCTGCCAAACTTTGTTTAAGTAAGGCATTGAAAGGCTCGCTGAAACGCGAACTCTGCTTTTCTGAAATCGCATCCGCTTTAAAGCTCTTTAGAGTGAGCATTAGGCCGCGACCGCACAAGCGAAAGGCGCATGCTTCGCCTATAATCCGTCTTTGTTTCCTAACTATCGCGCCGCGCCAAAGACCAAGTTGAGGCTGCAAAACGCTTTCATTGTGCCTTTTCTCGTCTCCGAAACATGCGCTTGCATCAAAGAGGCAGTATTGTTCGACGGGAACGCGATATTTACCGCTAACGAGCCTGAAATGTTCCTTAAAAACCTTGCCGCCATGCAAGCATGGAAGCATGACTACATCGGGAGAGAGACGTAAGCACGGTGCTCTGCTACGTGCATAGAGTGTGACGTCGAGGAGGTTCCCCTTTGTTCTTGCCCAGCAGATCTCTTTTGTGCCCATGTTGCATCGATTAGCTGAATTTCGGCAAGAAAGCCTACAGCACTTTCTACTCGGTATCAATCAGCCCCAGCATCTGTCGCGCCTGCTCACCAAACTCCCACAAGCCGAGAATTTTTTCCTCCACCTTCGGCACGCCAGTAACATTCCTTCATATACTTCACGCCAGTAAATATACTGGCTTTGATAAGCGGGAAGTTGATTTGTAAAGGAGCACTTCCTTTGAAGCACTAGTGCCAGACAGTGGGTTGCAAAAAAACAGTGTTTTCTAACCTGATTTCCCTTCGTATTTTTCGGTTTACTTTTTTTGGCTAGCCTGGACGACGCGGTTTCAGTTAAGAGACGCGTAGCACGTTGTATAACTATTTTCTGAACGAGTCTTTTTTTTTACCATCAGCCCGGCGCACCTTATCTTCATAATCAGTTACTGCCTCCATTGGCAGTTCTAAAGGGATTAGTACGCGTTGCTCAAAGTTAGTGCCGCGTACACTTTCAAGTTCCTACCCGTTACACGGGGACTTCGAATGTGGTTGCGTTTACTAATGAGTGCTGGTACCTTGGAATGCACCTAAAACTTACTTTAATATGGAGGTACAACCTGGTACTTTCACAGCTGTTTTGTCGCGCGAACTACTTGAACGTCCCTTCATTTAACCTCTGAGCGAGATTTGAACACGCCTCTTTATAGCGATCACAAGGCCTACAACTGCATGCCTGTCCACCACCTAGCACTGGGAGGAAACGCGCATTGTTAACGAAAGTGAGCCCATCAAATAACTGTGTGGCTTCGTATTTTTTTTTGTCATAATGCGCAACACAAAAGTGAAAGCACTGGCTAAAAACAGCAGTATTCGAGGCATAACATGGCTGAACTCTCAACTATTTATTATCATCTGTTGTTGAAATTGAGTTTTGCCAACTGTGCTATATTCCCTCAATGTGGCCTATCCCCACTAACAAAATGTGGAATGCATCCAAAGCAAACGCTTATAACAATCCCACAAAAATATAAAAATGATGAGCTTCAATCCAAGAGTTGTCAGTAGTACTTAAACACATTATCAGCTGCTGTTAGTATGTCTGATCTGTGAACTGTCTTACCACACGTATTTTTTTTTCTACATTACCCTCATCAATACATGATTAGCGAATGTCTAGAAGTATTGACGCAAAGATTTTAAGACTTTTTGTTAATTCTTCAAAGCTTCCGGCATGCGGATTTATCGCTTTATTTGTCATTCAAGTCGTGACTAGATTTTTCTCGATTGATTGCACCCGGACCTGTTTGTAGATTGCTCCAGGCTGCTGTGGTAGTTTTGCGCGCTGTATCTGGCAAGCCAAATTGAAGGACCTGTTTCGCCGCCACGCTTGATAGGGCTTTAGAATCAAACAGTTTTGTTGTCACCGACGCTTAGAAGTCGAAACGCAAGCCCTAAGATGTCAGTTACATGTCATGAGAACTTGCAGATGGGCCGCCGTAGGACGACGATGACGGCGCCTTCGTAGGGCCCATCAATTCCAGCACATTTGCGCAGCAGAAACGCTGGGACCCGGAACTACAACCCCTTATCAAGCACTAAAAAGACAAGCCTTCTTCACCCCCCCCCCTCCCCCCCCACTACCCTCACCTCGTTCTTGCGGGCGAACATTGTCCTCATTCTGTGTACAGAATGATGTCCTCCCGAAGAGAACCTTAGGATTGAGCAAAACCGCTTACCTCTTTTTTGCACACGTGAGTCTTCGGGATGAAGTTCTAATGGCACCGCGCGACGAGCGGACAGCTCGGCATCTCGCGATTCTCGCACCCTCGGCAAATTCAAGACAAGTGTTACTGGCCACGACTGTCTGCTGCTGTAGCTCGTTATGCGAAAACTTGCTCACATTGTTAGCGACGAAAGACGCGCCCCATCCGACCAGCAGGATTCTTAAACATCAAAGAACCCCTGTCAAGGCCGTTAAAGCAGACCGGCATGGAAATGCTTGGCCTTTTCCCGAAGTCACCATGCGGAAAAAAGTGAAGCATCGCAGCCAGCAACTACCAGACCGGCTAAGCCGATGCAAAATATCTTAACGAATGAAACAGCAGCAGAAGGCGCAAATTATTTGAGGAATCGATACTTCTACTTTACGGCGCCACCGAAGTGCTCATCATGACCAGAGGAACAGCATTCACGGCAGAACTAACGCAAGCCATGCTGCGTTAAAGTCAAACCAGTCACCGGAGGACAACTGCATACCATCCGCAGACCAATGGTCTTCGGAGCGCCTGAACAAGACCATCGCCGATATGCTTGCCATGCATGTCGATGCCGTACACAAGACATGGGACGTCATCCTACCTTACGTCGTCCTCGCCTGCGACACCACAGTGCAAGTGACCGCCGAGATGAGACATTTTAGGCTCGTCCACGGCAGGGTGGCCACGAACACGTTGGACGCCATGCTGCCCAACGTTACCCAAAAAGATAACCACGACGTCGCCACCTATTTATAGCGCGCGTAGGAAGCACGACGCCAGGTCAGCCTGCGCATTAAAGACCGATAGCCCACCAACGCCAAACGCTACAACCTACGCCGACAAAATGCAAAATACAAGCCGGGTGACCGTGTATGGGTGTGGACGCGCACTCGCCGCCATCTGAGGGAAAAGCTTTTACGCCGTTGCTTCGGCCCGTAAAATATCGTTCGTCGACTTAGCTAGACTGAGAAGTAGCCCGCACTGAGAGACAACTTGTCAGCGGTGCCATGCATGCCCGTTAGTTGTACATATTGTGAGCCTAAAGTCTTATCACGCGCGCTAATGGACACCCTGCTTTAATTTTCAGTGATTGTTTTTGCGCTGTCAGTGTTCATTTTTGCGAACGCTTCTTTTCGTTGAAAAGCATAGAGGCTATGCTTCGTCATGCAGAGGTAAAGACGCAAAGCTTTTTAGTGGTTGTTCGTTCATTCATCAATGCTGCTGCACGCGGCTTTATTGCTTTGTTTGTGTTGCAAGGCGCGATCATATTTATCTCGTCAGATCGTCCCAGTCGGGGCCGAGTCTACGTTGTTCCATGTAGTTCTGATTATTTTCCACGCCACATGTCCAAAGTTCGTTGCCAGCTTTAAATAGAGCCTGGCCGAGAGTGGCGGGCATTCGGATCAACGACCGCCGAGAGCGCTTATTGCTTTCGCCGCCGCCTCCGAGTCATTCAGTGCATCATGCATGGCGCGAGTCAGTCCAATTGAGAGTTTCTTTCACACGCCCTTTCTCTGTCTTCCGCGTAGCTAGACTGACGACACCATTACGTGAAAATAATTAGTAATCTACTGAATAGAGGACTGTACATGTGTAGAGCTCCCTATTTAGTATATTATTATCCGCAGTTCTCGTGCTATTAAGCTTCTGCTTCCGGATCTGTGGGAAAACGAGTGCAGGTTTGTTACCTGTTTCTTAGTCATTGAAAAGCCCAAATTTTTTTTCAGAGACTCTAATGCACCAACAGTAATTCTTTCTTTTTGCTGCAGCGTTAGGGTCACCCCCATTCTCAATTACGCCTCTGTCTTCATCGGTCCTAGCATCAATTAGGTTTAAAAATTTTTTTTTTCGTGTTTCTGATGTTCCGAGGCTGTTTTATGCGTGACTGATCCAAGAAGAGCTTGGTAGTGATAGAGAGAGACAAATATTTTGTATCTACCATGCATCGAAAAGGTGTGCCAAAAACTACTACTTTCTAAGCTAAGCAAGCTAAACCGTTCTTTCAGGCATTTTTCCTGGCTTGAATATTACCGTTGCAACCACTATTAACCCCGGTCCATTCTAGAGTGCCACAGAGATCTTTTTTTGGCCTTATTTTATTTCTTATTTATATTAACGCCCTACCTAGTAGTTGCGTGTCTTTGATCATACACTTATTCGCTGATGAATGCGTAATTTCTCGCGAATAATGAATGACACTAGCGATTTTGCGCTCTACAAAACAATTTTTCTTCTATATCAGCATTGCGCAACTTGAGGCTGTAATAGAAGTTAATTCGTCTAAGTGAAAAGTTTTACGTGTCTCACGCACATCACCTACTACCTGTGCATGTTATCTAAATAACACCATACTCGGTGCCGTCACGTCATATCGCTACCTCGGAGTACATATACTTTCCTCTCTAAATTGTTGCCTCCATATCAACGCCACAATTAACAACACTACTATCATTCTAGGCTACATACGTCGGAATTTCTCTAATTCTCCTACCTCTCTAAAATTAATGTTATATAAAACATTTGTATGTAGCAAACAAGAATATGCATCTGTAATTTGGAACCCCAGCTACGCAAATTCAATTATTGCACACGAGCTTGGGCAAAATAACGCCGCCTCTTTCATCCTGCTCAAATTTAATTGAACTTCCACGACAAACACTCTTAACCTTTCACCTTTAGCCTCCCGTCGAAAACTTTCACGGTTATGTTTATTTCATAAAAATTTAACCGTCCAAATCTACGCGATGAAATCATCTCTTCCGCCTTTCGTGTCCCCACGGCTAGATCACGTCCACAAAGTCGGCATAACGTCATACCACACAAAAGATTGCTCACAGCCGTACGTTCCTGGTACATCTTCAGATTGGAACCACCTTCCCGGATCGACAGCCTGCATTCAGGACAACCTGCTCTTCCGTACCAGTTTAGCTAGCATTGCATACTAAGGTTCACAACAAATGTACCTACTATTCTCCATTATCTTTTTTTACCTTAGTTACCTTTGTTTGTTCTCTTATCTTGCGCTTACAACTTATGCTTACTCCTTTTACTGAATTGTATAACCAGGAACATGGCGCTTGAATGTTGAATTTTTGTTTTTGTTCTCTTTCTATAATTTATAACCACTCCCATTTGAAATGACTTTGGCCGGAGGAAATCAGTAATAAAAAATAAAGAAAGAAATAAATCACCATCGCATTTCTTTTAAATACGCAGGTTCTAAGAATAATATCCTCCCGTTCACACAACGATCATCTTTTTGGTTTTTAAAAATGTCACAAGACCAGGCTTCGAGCTCCATCACAAGGGTATCATCACGGAATGCACACTACTATCAAAGGGCAGCACCAGCGCCTCTCACAGCCAGATATCTATGAGACTTACCTACGCCATAATAACAGCGCCGGTAGCGCCTAAATGACAAGTGATCCCGCACAGCGCCGCCAGCCTTCTACAAAAGTGGCCGTATCAAAGAATTCTTTTCGAGGAAATACAGCCACCGTCGCCGGTAACTTCTGTTCTACTGGATGCATTTTAGATTGCTTTATGTGCTTTACTTTGCTGCTTGTGGTTCAGTTATTTGTGGTAGGCTATTTAAGGCCCAGTTTCAAAGGTCTTTATCTACTAATCTTTTATTTCGTTATCTTTTCAGGTTTCTTTTGTCTTGGTATTCAGTATACCTTTATGTATGCGGCTTTATTTTCAACGCCCATTTACATTTCGTCGCACAGTTGTTACCCTTGTCACAGGTAATTAGAGTTATCTTTTTCTTTGCTAATTTTAAGTCATGACGTTTTACCTGCGCAGTTTTTCTTTCCGAGCCGGCATGTTTTACTGCACAATAGTTTTTTTAATAAATCAATATGCTGTTGTTGATTGGAGCTTTGCTCTTCTGTTTTTTTTCCCGCATTGCTTTCTACGATCAACCCGTTCCGTCCTACTGGCGGATCCAGATGTTCCGGTTTCTCGGTGTAATGCGCTATTCTGACCTGATTGCATATATTTTATCGATTACCTATATTATGATGTGGGCTCATCCCCATCCTTGCCTCTTTTCAGTGTTGCATCGGCTTGCCTCTCATATCAGGTTACTTCCAATCGCAAGACGTCCGTCAGCTTGTCTGACGTCATTATTATCACGTGAAACGAACTCTGTAGACAGGTGGCAAGAGAAGATAATATGCGCATAAATACGTTGGTTCTGTTGTGAGGTATGACTTGCAAGCTTTCCTTGTGAACTGTTCTTCCTGTCTTCTTCACGCCAGTCTAGATTCCTGAAAACATACTGAAAGCAGCACATCAGGTGTTCGCAGGAGTGCACTGAAAGACAATTTTTTTATACAGAGCACTTTTATTGCTGGACTAGTTACATTTGCTGCCGACAGGCAGGGCTTCACTTGTGTCAGTAGTATGAGAGGCTGCAGAGCTACCTGTAAGTGACAACTGAAAATATATCGGCAGTATTACTGTCCATATATATATATATATATATATATATATTTATATATATATATATATATATATATATATATATATATATATATATATATATATATATATATATATATATATATATATATATATATATAGTGAAATTCGGAGACAACCGCATCGTGTTTTAATATTTTACTTTTTACTTCTTGGGCTAACATTTAATGGTGCGTGACTTTGTGTACTTGTTAAGACGGTCCGGATGAAGTTATTAAATAGGCCTATACATAGAAACCTTTCTCAGTAGTCACTGTGTTAATATATTCTTTTTAGCGAGAAATTCATAATTTCTTGTTTTTCCATAAAGCTAGGATTTCGCCGCCTGGCTTTTCATCCTAGCATGTCCCATCAGGCATTCCTGACATGAAAAAGAGTGAAAACCATGGCGAGACAAAGCACAAAACAAGAAATGCGAAATCCGGCAGCATTGCTATAACAACTCAAGTTTTGTTCCGACGACAGGGATCGTATACGTGCTACGGATGCTTGCGCACAGTGCATAAAACAACATAGTTTAAGGTTTATGATTTATGGGGCTTATCTTTCCAAAGTGACTCAGGTTATGAGAGATGCCATAGTGAAGGCCTCCGGCAATTTCGACCAACTGAGGTTCTCTAACGTGCGCTGACATCGCAGAATACACGGGCCTCAAGAATTTCGCCTCCATCGAAATGCGACAGCCGCGGCCGGGTTCGAACCCGCGTCTTTCGGGTCAGCAGCCGAGCGCTATAACCACTGAGCCAGAGAATGAGGCTGCGGCTTTATATTTACTAGTAAAATTAGGGGAAGGAAAACTGAAAACACATGAAGATTACATCATATATCTTTCTCAAAGGAATACAAATCGATTAGAGCGCGATTAAAGAGAGCCACTTCTGCTATAGTGTCAAAAGTGCGATGTCATATATAGTAGTCTTTTCTGTTGTTTTATTACACCGTAGCCAGCAAATTCCTAGAGTCAGGTTACCGCACAGAGCCTTTATCATTAGTATCCTATTTGCTTTTTGCTGACGCAACTTATGGGAACGGCATAACTCAGGACTTCTCTAGAGGACATCCTTAACGTGTGGCGGTTGCTTCACGCCAATTCATTGTACACGCAAATAGCAGGGTCCTCAGAAAATCTGAACGCACCGCTGTAAAGACAAACATAGCATCTTTGATGGTTTGGCAAAAAGATATACTGATTTTGGGTTCCACGTGTTCAGAATATAAACTTTACTGAAGACTTTCAACAATGGAAACATCAATAACAACGCCATATGTTTCGGGTGCTTAATTGCTACCAGCAAAAGAAACAAAAACACCGAAACTTCAAATTGTAAGCATGCCTTCAAAATTACAGCAGCAAAGAGCCCTCTTGCGCCATACAGTTGCGCAGTATGTCGGAAAGTTTAGAATAGGTAAGCGGCAACCCCAGGATATATTTTCGCAGTCATGAGCCGCCCGCATTACAATCTTTCGCCCTCAAGGGTTCAAGTGTGACGGCGCATTTTTTTTCTTAGGATGCGCCATAGTGCGAAATCCTTGTATCAACAATTTGAGGTAACCGTTGTTTTTTTCTGAAGCTTGCGCCTAGGTCAGAACCAGGCAGCCTTTGATGACTTTGCTGTTATCTTCAGCCAAGTTTATTGAACTCAGAAGAGCGGTCCAGCATCTTTGCGTTAAACAATATTGCTTCTTCTCTTCAATATACGCGTGGGAAGCTTTCATCCGTAATTGTTTACCCTTGTACTAAAAACAGCATGACATTTCTTGCGTCCTGTCGTGATTTGTTATTGCTACGTTGCTAAATTAGGCGGCCGAGTTTGAAAGCAGGTCGATACAAATTCTTTCTTTTATTCCTTAAATAAAGATACTTTAGCTCGCCGCATTTATGACCTCTTTTCCTTTCAACCAAGGTCTCGAAAATTCTACGAATTTCAGCCTTCGGACCCATTATCCAAAAATAAAATGCTTGCTACAAGCTTGAGATCGCAGTCGTGCCAAATGACACGTGACAGTTACCTCTTCTGTTAATTTTAAAATTAGGTGCTGAGCACTCCTTTAAGGAGCTCATCTTTTGTTTAACGTCCATGCGAAATACGTCCCATTAGGACACGCAGCCCTTCACTACGGCGTCCCACAAAACCGATTTTCATTTTTAGGGCACTAATTAACAGCACATCTTTCATCACCCCGTCACCCATCGTTGATGTCGTGAGGCAATAAATCTCGCTTTAAAAAACCATGCATATCATAACCATGAGAAATAAAATATGGCGGTAATGTTTCCACAGCACAGCGTTTTAGGAGTCCTGTTAAAACGGCACGTCTAAATTGCCCGCCGGCATTGCTGTATTTACGCTTCTGTCGCAACACAGGCTTTATTTGAAATTACTGACGCAATTGACTACTACGCGATCTTTTGTTGGGTTTATTATGTGCCCCCTATGCCAAATATAACCCAGCAACAGGGTTTAGATTCTAAACGACATAACGGAGCCTTTACAGCACCCCTAAAGACCGAAGGCTGTTAACAGAAAAGGACAAGGGTTCACCTTACTTTACACAGGTTCGTAGCTTAAAGACGGCCATAAGAGCTTCGCTACGCGGCTATGAAACAAAACACCTGTGCCCGCTCACTTTTGGCAGAGACGCTTCAAAAAGTTTGCACAGTTTGCACTTTGTTGCTTTCGAGATGCTCACTTACCTTCCACCCTCCCCCGGCCCCGCTGCTAAAATCCCTAAAACAAAATTGCGGTATCAATTAATACCAATATAAAGCGACTTTCTGCTTGATTTGATGAGAATTCACAAACCGTCGGCCCCGCAAATTCCGCCTGGACGCAGGGGAGTGATCCTGTTACGGCGCTTATTTAAAACTCTGACGAAATATTTATTGCTCGCCTATCTTGACGTGTATGCCGACATAAACTTCTGCCAATGTTCGCTTCGTGCTCGGAACGGGAATTAGATTCAAACCTTAAGCCAAGCTTGTCTTGAGCGGAAGCGCAATCATGCGCTTGAGGCCCTTGCAGCCAGCCGTTGGCACAAGCTGTTTTAAAAGTTGACTTTACCGCGGTTGCACCAATTGCGTTCAGAACAACAGGACTGTTGCGAACAGGCCTTTCGCCACAGCTTTTCACATTTTCACACAATTCTGAACAGCGCTTGAGTAGACGCTCACGTCATGCTCGCGTGGGTTGCGTTTTTACCCTTAAACTCTGTTTGCGGCCTCCGTGCTGTCATATATATGATTGGTTACTACCCTGTGGGCGCAATATCTCGATTGTATTATTTTTCGGTACCTTCGCTTTGCCGTGGTGCGCATTCCACCGCAGCAGCAAAGCCGCCGCAGGAATCTCCGCATTCCAGCCAGAGAGAAAGCTGCCTTTTTTTAGGCGGACGAACATGCAGAAAATTGCCAAACTCGGAGCAGCCCACCCGGCCTGACAAATTTTTGCCAGCACTACAAGCTTCCCCGCTCAACAAGAGCATGCTCACGTGAAAGCCCGCATACCAAGACTCGAGAGATCAGCGTCCTCTTCGCCTGATTGCGCGGGGGTCGTGGCGCTTATGTTTTACAGCCACCGCGCCGCGCTTATGGCAGCCTTCTTTTTCTATATCTTGTCTTCCTACGAGACTTCATGGCTTTTCGCGTACGGCAGCTTTGGTAGCCGAGGTTATTCTCCGTGTTTTGCGGGCGCCGACGTATTTACACGCTCCTCGAGCAGTCTATGTTCTCCGGGGAGCCGCAAAAAAGTTTTCGCTGCCTGGAAGCGCCCCAGTGCTCTCCCAGAGCCGTAGAGATGAGCGGCTCGAAATCCCTTGAGATTCAGCAGGCTTTATATAACAATTCAGCCGCACACACTGGCATAAATGAAACAGCAAACAGCTTATTTCAGCAATAAAATATTGTTTTGGTTTTAAGAGCATTTTTTTCTTCATTGCATGCCCGCGGACCCAAACGGCCCTACTTTCTTAACGTATACTTTGCAAGGGAAACAACGAGAAGAGGGTAAGTAGACTAACATATTTATGAAGACAGCGATTTTTACGCTCAACCACCTTTTTTTGCACAACGATAGCAGCACTAAGGGGGGGGGGGGGGATGTAAACAGTCCTGGAAGGAAGGATTTCATTTTATTTTAATGAAGGTTAGTGCAAATCTACAGACTACAAAAAATTTTAAGGCGCTTGCACGAAATAGAAATGCGTTAATGAGGTCAATTTATTAAAATATAAACCACTTTGCAGCACAACTTCTGTACGCAAATTTTGCACCTTACGAGCATAGCGACTTTACTATAATACGTCTACTGTTTGCTTTCGGGCGACCTCACCACCAGCAGCCATCCTTGTTTAAATATGTGCCTTACGATTTTCTCAAGCACGACCACCTAACGAAAATTCTGTAGGAACAGATGAACTTAAGTTCTAGAGTGGTCCCAGTTATCGTTTTTTGTCGTATTTCGTTGGTATTTCTGTAGCACGAAACCATCATGTATCATCAACAAATAACTTAAGCGTGTGTTATATTCATGACGAAGAGCTTCTAATGAAGCGGGGAATGTAATTGCTCTACTGTCACTATAATTCCTCGTTTTCACCTCAGCACCTTTCTTTTATTACCTGACCCGTTTTAAACGACCGAGGTATGTACGCGAAATAATGTGAGTTAGGAACCTTACAAAGGAAGTTGCCGCTTCGCTTGGTAAGTGTCCTTCAAGCGGATTTTTACTGAAACATGTACTTAGGAGTTGCATTTTCTGGGACTAATGGGGCCAGTTTGAAAATACTATGAAGTTAGGTCACTAGACTTCTTGAAAAGGCTGCTTCCAGTGCTACAAAGTAAGTTGTAAGCGTCTACTCAGCTTTCATATTCAAGAAGAACTTGTCTAATTAGAAGTAAAAACAACGAGTTGTTGTCCTTGATATCTTAGGCTTGCCTAAGCGAGAATATTTTCTTCACTACGGGGTGCAACAGATGTCATAATAAACTAGAGCAATTTTTCAGAATGAATGAATTTCCATTAACACTATTTTATAAAGGACATAATGAAAAAAGTTGCAGAAGAGCAACTTGATTATACCTTAAAACCTCTCACGGCAGTAGCAGCAAAACCATGTATTATGCGCAAAAACAAAAAAAGTGGTTTAAAACGATAAGAAAACATTCTGCGCCTTCCTCATCATCTCCTTTTTGGGGCCTGCATGCAGGTTAAGGCGTGCTCTTAATGACGAGCTGTATGGGCGTCCTTTTAGTAAAAGAAATGGCTGACGGCACGAAATAATATGCGAAAGTGCAGTTTCTTTCCACGTGGACACCACCGCCACGTACCTACAGGTGCGATTGAGGTGTCCACTGATCTAGAGAGCCTGTTACGGGTTGCTGCAACTTATTCATCGTCAATGCCAATGTATACCCATTGCACACCGGCGGCGTTAACTCTAGTGCCGCGTTTCTGCCGCAGCATCGTCCACGCCAAAGCATGCAGCCCACATGTCTCTCTCAATACCGCCACATTGTTCAAAGTGCGAATATTGGCATGATAGTGAAAATAATTTATCAAAAACTTCAGAGGGGCACTTTGCTGACCTAAAGTGCGGTGAGGTGAAAGGCTTTAGCGCGGTGTTTCTGCTTGTGACACTGATGTGTGGTTAAGATGATAAGCACATAATTGTTCATGAATCTTAAATGCTGGAGACATTGGAGGGCGTTTGGGAGGCATCCGTCTGATTCGACGCCTTTCCGCAAACACTCTGCAGCGTCCTAGACAAGGAGAAATGCATGTGCGTTGGCAGGAATTAGCGTAGTCGTTCGCACGCTCGGCTGCGGAACTGAAGGATGGTGGTTCAAATCCCATCGTGCAGAGTAACTTTTTTCTTATCGAGTTGCTGAAGAGCGTGACATCGGACGGACAGGTGTTGTGGCCGCGAGTATGAGCCGTTAAAGGATTTCGCCTTAGAAGGCGATGCACAGCTGGAGAGTGTGTTGCAGATTAACACAAATCGTGTTCGGCTCCGGCGATATCCTACTGACTGTGCATTCGAGGATTCATGCAGGAGGTGTATTTGGCTGTTCGTTTCCTACCTGTTCTGTTTTCGTCTCAGTTTCCTTTTTCCGTTGTAGAGGAAACAGTTGCACAAGGGCTTAATTTTTATGGTCTTGAAACCATTAAGCCTTGTCTCATGAATTGTAAAGATGCAGTACTCTTCTGGGACATCTTGCAGTAGACATTAGAAAAAGACAATATGACGCGGCATTCTGTTCGATATCTCACTGCACTGCTATTTATTGATCATCCCTTTGATATGTTATTTTTATTGGATTGCCCAGCTTCTGGAAAACACCCACCATGGGCCGACATTCCGTATAAGTCGATTTTGCTTAATGCCTTTTCAGTAGAGTGTTGTACACCTAACAGAATTTTATGCACAGGCTGAGTTTGAACCGGAGTTGCATTCACTCTTAGTGCTTTATTACTTTCCTTTTTTTCTAGTTCTTTGCTGCTTTGATGTGTCGTATTATGAAGTAATACATATATGCTTTGAATCGACTCTGTTCTCGCGCTTCGTTGCTTAGGTGTACTGACTTTCCACTCTTTTCGTATTGTTTGTAGATAGTTCATGTCCATAAAAAATCGCATCACTATAATAAATGCAATGTTGAAAAGAATGATAGCCTAGAGCTCTCGCATCGCGCACTGGTGAGCGAAGTTGATCTGTTCGCGCCGCCGTGTGTTCGAGTCCCAGTCTAAAATATTTATTTTTTTATTTATTTCTGTTAGCACAAACCCACAAGCATCACAAGATCTTGCTGAGGATTTACACATCCGAATAATGCTTTCGCGCTAATATTCCTCAGCTCATGACATCTTTGACCTCAATCAATTCTGGTGGTTCATTTTTGCTGCTGATCATCTACAAGCTCCATATCTGAAACGTTTGTGCTGACCAGTTTGCTATAGGCTTCACCACACCTGGAATTCATAAAGTATTGTATTTTTGCTGGCTAGCACAAGCACGAAAAAATGGGTACAAGTGCTTTACGAACATTTTCCCTCCGCGAGATACTCAAAATATGAAAAAAGATGCATCCCCGCGTCACTGCGCCTTAACAAGAATTAGCAGAAAAGTTCATTTCAATGAAAATCGGCCAGATATTTAGCGATTTTGATCATCAGTTTCTTTAGCAACGTAATTGAGCGATATTATAAGATATAAGAACAACGCAGCCAGTATTTAAAGGTACAACTTTAGTCGAACATTGCAAGATTCTCATCCAGTTTCAGGTGCTGCTATTGGTACCTGAGAAAATAGCGATCAATGAGAGGTGTCAGAAGCGAAATTTAAAGAGCCATAACGAAAAGAAATTGATGCATGCACAAAACAGACAGAGGAACTACTGTTTACGACACACATATGAGAACTTCGAATACATTTAGAGTTTTAAAATATCAAACACATCGTCACGTTGCTCGAATAAGCGCCTTCATAACTACCGCCAAAAATTCAGAGGGAAATTAAGTGTGCTTACCTGCAGAAATGCGAAACCGTGGAACATTGTAGAACGCGGTTTTTTTCTAGAGCGCCCGTGGGCATTGCATATTTTCTGTCGTTTTTTTGTTCTTTTTCTTTATTTTAATATTTGTTTATTTGTATTGATATTCTTTGTTCTTATTGTTCTTTTTTGTGCTTTTTGTTTTTACTTTTTGTTTGTTTAGTTAACTTATACAAGTTTTTATTTATTTTTATCCCGTTTTCAATTTTTGTTTAATTTGATTGCTTTATTTCCTGAGCTTTCTATTTTTGTTTTTATTTTTGCTAATGACTGATTAATTGCTGATTAACTAATCACTAATCACCTATTACTTAGTAACTGCTAACAAAATATTGGTTATAGCGATTATAAGAATATATAAGAATATAACAGTTAATCGTAGGTTACAGCGATTATGCCCTTGATGTAGTCATAGTGTGGAAGATATCTTGGACGGACAGACGCACGGACACCGATCAGCCATTAAAGGATTTCGCCTTAACAAGGGTAGTGGCATAAAGTTTTCCGTTTCTTGATGTCATATTGGCCAATGGCCATTTTGCGAAACGAGAACAGCGCCAACCTGCCACAAAATGGAGAAGTATGCGACAGAAGCACTCTAAAGTTTTTGTTCCTATGACCTAAAAACAATGTAGGTCTGACTAAATATATGCCGCCTATAAGTCACATTCGTGAATAAGACGTAAATGTGAGCGCCTTGAACTTGGTGACAGGCAGATGAAGCCGGTAATCTTCCAGGGCCGCAAAATCGAGCATTATTGCTGCCTCCAAACTTAACGCCCGTGCTTCTCGAAATATTTCAACAGGCAAGCAACATTTGCTCCTTCGCTTGAAAGGTCATTAAAAAAAATTAGGACTTGTCTGCTGCAACATCCGACCCGCATTATACGCTGCCGTCGACCTCGCAGTTCACAGGGCTGATTATACCCTTCATTTGTCGCCCGCATAGAAAAGGCCCTGTTTTAAGCGCTCCTACACTTCCGAACGGTCTACAACTGCTGGTACTATAGTTACCATGCTCTGGGCCGTCCCAACAATTCAAAACCCCGGCTGCGAGGCTGTAATTCAAATAATTCATACATACTAAGTGTTTTCAGCCTTTCCTTATTGATTTTCTTATGCCAGTTCTGGATGCAATTGCAGCATACGGTCGAAAATATTACCGCCACAGTTGTGACAGAGTGAATTCACATTATCACTAAGTGGTTACGGCAGTCCAGCGAGCAGGAAGACCGAGAAAAGGCTTCGAAACAAAACTCTTCATTGAGGTTGACTTGAACCCACAAAGAGATGAATGATTCGGCGGCTGCGTAGCAACAAGCCTGCTTTTGGTCGCCTAACAGAATGCCCCTCGCTCTCGGCCGTGCTCACTTTAAAGCTGGCAAGGAACCATCGAGATAAGGTGCCAAAGCAACTACAACAGTCTGGAGCAATGTGGAAGCTGTTCTTCATGGCCTCGATCAATCGATTTAAGTTTGATCTGCACCTCGCATCAGAAACAAAATGACAACCGCGCGCCGATGGCTTTCAGCATGAAAAAATAATCAGCACAAAGAAAGAAGCATCGACCTGACGCTTTAAGTTTCAAGTAAAGTGATCAGAAAAACACGGAGGCTACAAAACAGCCATATTTTAGAATGCGCAATAAAAAGAAAGAAAAATAAAAGAGGATAGCCTGCAACACCGGCTGGCACAACGGGATGGCAAAACGGACAGTGAGAATGGACACAATTACCTATACCGTTCACAATACGGCTTCAGACGGACGACATGGACAACTTCTGGTCGTGCGCGGCGTCGCTGGGATGTTTTCATTCCATCAGGGACGACTTCATAGTCCAGTTCACCTAGTCCAAGAAGAACCTTGCAGGGCTAATATAGCGGCGCAATAGTGTTTCACTGGGCGCCAGGCTTGCATTCCGCGTCATGTCAGCGTAGAATGTAGCGTCGGGTGTCGCTGTGCTTTTGGTCTTTGATCCGCAGCCGGGCAATCCGTTGGGATTCTGCGTGCGTAAGCTAGGCGGTGGCGTTGATGTTGTTTTCATCGGTTACATAGGGAAGCATGACGTCGAGCATGGTGGTCGCCGCCTTGCCAAGGTCGAGCCTAAACGGTGTCATCTGGGTGGTCTCCTGAACAGCAGTGTTGTATGCAAATACGACGTAAGGGACGATGGCATCCCAGGTCTTGCGTTCGGCGTCTACATACATGGTGAGCATGTCAGTGATGGTTTTGTTCAGACGTGGGGTGATGACAATAGAATTTGGCGAAGTTCCTCCCGAACAACCTCGCGGATGATTTCCTGTAAATTTCCGCTGGTCGGTGACACGGTATCGATGTGGGTGCCGGAGAAGATGTATGTCTGCCGGTGGTATTGGCGAGCTCTGGCTTCTAGGGTCCTCTCATGGTGGCCACTTGAGTAGTGAATTCTACAATGGTCTTTGGCGGACTGCGGACCAGATCGGCGAAAATACGCTCCTTAACATCTCCAATTAGTGATCCCAGCTTCTTCCCTTCGCTCATGCTGGGATCAGCGCGTCGAAAAAGGCGCTCCATTTCTTCGAGGTACACAGTCTCGGTCTCATTTGGGTGCTGAATTTGCGATCCCAGCACAGCCTCCGCTCTTTCTTTCGGGACGAGGCTGCAGAACGTAACCAGTTGCTATTTCACCAGGGTCTTCCAGGTTGTCAGTCAGAGCTCGCGGTTTTCAAACCACGTTCTGACTCAGCCGTCTGATGCAAAGTAAACGTTTCGAAGTTTGCTGTCGTCCCAGGCGTTCAGGACAGCCACGCTGTCGAACAAGTCAAACCAGGCTTCGACTTCAAGTGGTTGTCCACGAGAAGACGATGGTTCACGAGGCTGGCGAAGATCGACGGACGTTGACTGTGCACCAGAGTCCACCTCTGATGGCATATCCCTGCTGCAGGTGAGCACCTCCATCAGATGTCACGCAGTGGTGACAGCAGCCCTGTGACCAGGAAGGCCGCGGAAAGGCTTACAGACGAAACTGTTTATTGGGCCGACTCGCGCCAACAAAGAACTTTATGATTCGGTGGCTGGATAGCAAGAAGCGTCCTCGGGGATCGTCTAATAGAATTTCCGTCGCTCTTGGCAGTGCTAAATTTCAAGTTGGCATTGAACTGTCGAGACTAGGCGCGAAAGCAACTACAACAATCTGGATCAATGCGAAAGCAATTCCTCATGGCCGCGATTAATCGAGATAAGCCTGGTCGCATCTCCTGTAAAAAAACAAAATAATAAAGCTGCGTGTTGGCAGCGCTCAGCGTAAGAAACCAGGTAGTACAAAGAGCGACGGCACTGTACACGCTACGCTCTGCAGATTTTCCAGCAAAATTTGCCCAAATTCAGTACGTAATGCACCCTGAGCACTTTAAGAAAAAGCGCTACTGTTTAGTCTCGACAGAATTACAACTCATGTGAATTCTTTTCACGGCTTATTTTCGCCTTTTCTGATCTACGAAGCACACGGTAGATACCGCCAGTACAGTCGCAAGACGTCATCACTCTAATATCGTTCCAAGACCTGTAAAGCATAAAAAAAGGATTATCAAGGCTGTCTGCAATGAGAAATTTCGCCCAACTTAAACATTTCCTCCCATTCTTGCTGAAAAAAAATGCTCAGTAAAACCTTAGCATTTAGCTTCAATTGACTTTAATATTTTCATAATTAACATTAAGGTATCCCATCCAAGTTTTACATATCAGCGTTATCTCTCAGTTTCGCAGCAAAATTTTTAAATTAAATAAAGCGAAAAGAGTATCACATCGTCCCTGCGCTTGCGCCTCAACGCAACATAGGTTGGTAAAATAAACACTTGCAGGAGGTCATGCGGTGATACGCGGGAAATCTGCGCTACCAGGCTGGATTCCAGTAAAACAGGAAGTTGAGCTACTTGGTACATCGTTGCGGATGGCAAAGCGCAAAATGGACGAAAGACGGAGAGAGAAGCATTCTTCCACGTAATCTTCTCTTCGTCGTTCATCTGTTTTGCGCTGTACCAACCGCAGGCTTGATTCTACCCTTAGCTTTTGCATGTTCAGGTTTGCACTTTTTCGCTTTGGCATCAAATTAATTGCTTTGGTGTTGAACCCGCTGTGCCTCCGCTCAGCGAGCGCGGAAGACTTCCGCGCTGTAATTAAGGTGTACAGCGCTTTTGAGGTGCACATTGAGAATTCAGACCGTTGCGGTACCTTCCGTGTCTTTAAAACAAATTTGTTATTGAGCGGCCTTCACAAACTTACGCTGCTCTGAACGAGAATATGAGAGTTGATGCTGACGTCAATATACAAGGCATGGCTCTGGCAGGTGCGGCGTGCGCCGAG
This sequence comes from Amblyomma americanum, assembly GCF_052857255.1. Classification (NCBI taxonomy): domain Eukaryota; kingdom Metazoa; phylum Arthropoda; class Arachnida; order Ixodida; family Ixodidae; genus Amblyomma; species Amblyomma americanum. The sequence goes on from NC_135501.1 coordinate 99,174,897, forward strand.
TAGGGTAGAGCAGCAAGAAGCGGAGCTGGTTTGCACGCGCCATCGCTGTTTAGAGTCCAGTATGCACCAGCAACAATGGTACGCACTTTCTTGCTCTACCTCATTCGGACCGAAAATTTCGAAGTACTTCGTGCTAAGCTGGAGCGTTCCTCCTCACAATAATCGCTGGGGCCACGACTTCAGACCACGAACCACGCCGTTTTCAAAAATATTATTTCTACTGGTAAACACCTTATGCCCAAGTTCGCTCCATTCATCCATGTGCCAGTGTTAAGTCTAGGAAGAAGCAGCCTGCCACACAACAAGGTACAGTCATGGGTAAAAGTAAGTGTACCCCCCTCCTACCCTTCGTCTTCTGAAGCTTGCCTCTCTTGACGAGGCGTTCCTCGTTGACGAGGCGTTGACGAAGCTTGATGAGGCGTTCCTGGAGCGGGGAGAGGGGGAGGGGGGCTTACTTTTGCCAAACACTGTACAGGGTCTGTCAAAAGTTTCCAGGCCACAGGGTCTGCTTTCGAGCGCTATATTCGGGCGGTTGCGACACCCCCGAAGCCCGAAATTTCTATACAGGCCAGAAGTATCATCCTCAGCTCTGAAAATTTTGTTAAGTTTATTTCTATCATAAGTGGCGGCATATGCCGCTGAAAAGCAGACCTTCTGGCCTTGGAACTTTTCACCGACTCTGTACCTCGTTATATAAAGGGACTTGTCGGCTTCCAACGATTTCTCTCATTTCTCTTACGACACATTAGAGCCAGTCATTCTGTGTTTTCATACGCTTGTTTCTATTTTCTTCAAACCTATTGCACGGCTCGCTGCAACGATGTCCTTGGTAGCGTAAGTGCACAGTAGCTTCATTAACCCAATACAAATGTATTTGTTTAGTGGCAACTCGGAAACATATTGCAAAGCGGTAGCTATATCTTTCGAAATCTCTCAGGGCTATAAGCCTTAAGAACTGCGGAGGAGGAGCTCTTCGGAGAGTATTACTGTGTGCTCGCTATTGTAGGTAAGAGGGGGGGGGGGGGGTTAGTGGGCGACGTCGGAAATGGGTAATATGCACTCATGTGCACAGGGCGTAATCTGGAGTGGATGCTCTCGTAGTACTAACCACATTGCCACTGCTTTAGAAGAAAAGCTCTGCACTAAAGAACGGAGGTAACCTATATGTGGTCAAGAGTAAACCACGTGGACGAAGGAAACAAATTTCCGCGCTAAGAGAAAAAGAGGGCAATGCCGTTATAATTATGAGCAAGATAATTAAGGTAGGCCAGGAATTTACACTTATCTCATAGAGACAGCAAAATAATCAGGACGATATTACCAGACGAGCAAGAAGGATCAGCTACCCCGCTGTAACGAAAGAGGCTGGAAAGAAAACCTCAGCTGCAATGAAACTAGGTAAAGCAGCTGCTGATCGCTTGAAACACTGTGCTGATATTGAGCTAAAAACTGCACACTCTATAAATGCCATGCCTGATCAACTCGAGCGTATGGGAACCTAGGAGGACTGCTATCATTACCTCATCTATATATGGCAAAACTTATCCATATTTGGCAAAACAAAAATCAAAAATTAAAATTCTCATCGATACAAAATTTTCACTTCACTTCAGGATTCGAAATAATTCTTTATTTGATTAAAATGTTCTTCTCAACACTGTACTTCGAGCCATCCTACGATTAGTGGATAAGGCACATCCTCTACCTATTACGGAGATAACACTTCCAACGCTTGACAACGACTCCAATTGCATATTTCATCTGCGTACGCATGTTCAATAGGTTCTGAGCTTTTCCTTTGCAAGCGTTGCGTTTTGTGCGTTTACAAAGGCCTGGCCGTCACCTCCGGTAGCAGTGAAGCACTAGACTATAAATCCTCGACTGCATTGTCATTCCGCAGAAAACCCAAACAACATGTATGCAATACAATATTTTATTCCAAACAATGTACTCAATGTACATGTTTGAGGTGAAGGGAGGAAAAGTCATGTAACAGCGGATGACGATGCTCATCATCACCTATGGTGTGTTCGGCAGCGCGGTGTTCCGCAATGACATGAATTATTAGGAATCATAATAACAATAAGAAAACATGGATTCAGGAAACACGAGGGCAGTTCAACCGTTTCAACGTTCAAAAAACAGTTGTGACTTAGATTTTTGTTGATTTTTTTGCATTTCTGAAAGATTGAAAATACAAAAACAAGAAAAAGCACCTTCAAAAAGGTTAACAGCACGAAAATGAAGAACACACTGCAGAAAGATCTCGATCAATAGCTTTGATGATATGGTTGAAGTATTATCCTTAGTAAACCAGACTCGTTCAAAGCAAAGGTAAAGCATATCTTCGGGCTTGCAAGCCACAATTCTTGCGTGATCGTGGTATGTACCAATATTCATTACGGCGTGTTAGGTGAGGTGCAGCGTTTTCTTTCAAGTTAGGTATGCAGGTAAGTAAAATAACATTCTGACGAATTTGGCTTTTATAAACTGTTTGTAAACTGTCTTATAAAGATGCGCATTCTGATGAGAAAACCAGCGCGCGTGGTTCGCTCATGACAATGGTTGTTGTTTGCTGCAAGAAAAAAAAGAAGAAAGTGAACACGCCGGCGTGCATCAAAAAAAGCATTAAAAAAAAGTGGCGCGTGCGCTCAGGTTCTTTGGGTGGGCCTGACGGCAGGTTTGCTCATAGTTCAAATGGCCAGGAAGAGGCAGAATGGTGAAAAAGAGTTGAAATGACAGAGGTAACCTTGTCGTTTTTCGGCAAGAAGTCTGGAAAGACATTTTTCTTTAGATTTCATTACTAAACTCGAATGCAACCGGCAAGCCGCTCTTTTTAGTGCGTTTTCTTTTCTTCTAAGCTAAATTTACACAGCGGCATAGCAGAGGGTGAAATCCGAATCCAATGTAGTGCGCTCAATAAACGACACCAGCCGAAATAAATATTACCGAAAGTATGCCAGGAATTTCGAACAATTCGTAATCCTCGAACCTTTGCCACTGCGCTGCCGACAGCAGTTGAGCGCTCCACAGGACGCAAAGGAACAAAGAGGTGCTCGTTAAAAGCGGCTATTTGTTCTGCGGTCAGAAACTTTCAGGGGAGCTGCTATCTTTGTCGCACGCGTACGTGCGTGACGAAACTGCCTCTGTAGGTTTCACCCATCCGGCAATCTTTTATGTCAACAGCGGCAGCAAAAGTTGTACCTTTGCCTCTGGGCTTGCGCAAGCTCAAGGTTGTAAACACTTTTTCAGTTGCCTTGTGATCCCTTATTGATTCATCTGATGACGCAGCGACAAAGTTGTCCGACTTGAAGTTATTTTGTTTTCTGGCTGAAATATCTCGAACACCTGCTTGTATTTCAACATGTTGCCGTTTCGCACTGCGGAAATTTTTCTACGTCACCTATCTGCCGCGCTCTCTTGCTTCCACCTTCCTTTCAAGGGGCGGATAGAATTGTTATGCTTGCTAGTCTTTATTCTTTTTATCTTTTTTCTTTGAATACGTAACACAAAGGAGTGAGTTTTTGTCCTGAAATATTTTTTATACTCCTTTATTGCCGAGTCAGCGGGTGGCAACTGACTTTGACAGCAGGGCTAAGTCCACCGCATCCCTTACCAACATAAATCTCAATAAAAAAAGATGGCGGAGGGGGACACGAGAAAGATGTTCGCCATTTCTCGGAGTAGCCTGTGGTGACGTGGTCTGTCTGTTTCGGAGGAAAATAATAAAGAGAAATTGCGCGCTTGAGCAAGGCGGATTTAAAGTGGTGGCGAAGGCTGGGCCGAAAAGTGGTTTAGCGCGACTGCAGCACAACCAGAGGATGGGGGGAAAACACTCATATAAAGAAATGATAAAGCTACAAAATTGGAATGTAATCTGCCAATAGAAAAGAAAAAAAATATATTAGCACCTTGTTTTATGAAAGAGGTAAGTCATTTTATTAAAACCTGGCAAATTTTGTATTTTTGCAACACTCTTGACCTGTCCCCTATTCATAGTGTGCGGTGCATTACAGCGCGTCTTTGCAGGCCTTGTTTCGATACCCGGCTAACCCGGCCACGCCAGTGTCTGGAAGTGTTGCTGCCTTTCTATGCTGCCCCTCCTTTACCAGTCACTTTCATTGCGTTCCCAATTGCACATTAACAAGGCCATAACTAGCAGGAACTCGAGCACACAAGGCGAGCACATTTGACTGGCAAAGGTTGGGGCGCGCTGAAAGGCAGCAACCTTCGAGAGGTACGGGCTCGAAAACGCGGATTCTACAGAAAGACCGCTTTATAATTCGCGCCAAAGCATACCTATGCGTGACGTCATTTTACGTCACGTTTGCGTAGTTTGCCCCCCAAAATCCAGGTGGCGCTGGAGTGCCCACGAGCCGCCATTTTTTGGACCAATGGGCGTCTATGGAGCCTTCGCTACCAGTGTACATCTACCTTGGCTTGAGTCTGATACATGCCGGCCAAACGTTTCTTGTTGTTGAAACGTAATAACACTGCGGTGCGGGACATTGGGATATTAATACTCGTTTGTGGAATGCCTTAGTCACTGCTCAGTAGAATCGTAGTAGCGGTGGGAAGAATGAAACATTGCCACCATGCTTTTTGCTGAGCTTAGAATTTTGTCTCAGCGGGTGCTCTCCAGAAAGCGCTGAAAATTCCCCTGTTGCTTGAGTGCAGGCTATAAATTACCCGGCAGTTTGGTGCATCAAGCCGACTGCACTGCAGTCATGAGCGAAGTTCTGGTTGACATTTCAGTAACGATCGAATTAACTGTGCAGGTATTATTGAGAGATGGGTGATCCATAATTTATTTTTGTTACCTGTGTGAACCCTAAGCAATATATGCAGCAGAAATGAAACAGAACCGCTGAATTTATAGTCTTGGACGCGTATTTAACAAACCCAACTAAACACGCACCGACTACACCATTTTCCTTCGTTATATATATATATATATATATATAAATATATATATATATATATATATATATATATATATCTATATATATATATATATATATATATATATATATATATAAAAGGAAACGAGGGCTCGTTTGACAAACTTATGAACGGAGCCAACAGTCACCGAAACCACTGTGCATAGAGGAATGTTTAATTTTTTATGTGTTGTGCTTAACAGTGGGATAATATTACTTAGATTAATCTACCGCTTAAAGAAAATTACTTATAAAGCAGCAGAAAAAACAACCATGCCGCCTGTCGTATCCGAACCCACGACCTCCAAATATCGCGTCCGTTCTATATATATATATATATATATATATATATATATATATATATATATATATATATATATATATATATGAAGGGAGCCAACAGTCAGCGAAACCAAGGTGCATGTGCATAGGGGTATGTTTGTTAATTTTTTTTATTTGTAGTGCCAATCAATTGGTTTAAAGAAAATTACTTATAAAGCAGCAGGAAAAACAATCTTGCCGCCGGTGGGATTCGAGCCGACGACCTCCGAATATCGCGTCCGGTGCTCTACCAACTCAGCTACCGAGACGGCTGTAATATATGCTACTTTCGTGGGTATTAATCTTTTCCGTGTAAGCGAACCTTGAGAGTGTTCACCAGCGCCATTCTCGTTCATAGCGGTGGACGTAGCACGTCCTGTATTACCGAGAATGTGACGTAGAACGTCATCTAACAGCTGGGGCGGAAACAGTGCGATAGCCCTCTTATGCTACCTATAGCATCAAGACTGCCAGAACCGAGACCCCGTTAAGCTATTAGCAGACGATGCAAATGAAATAAGGGGCTGGTTTGACAAACATATCAAGGAAGCCAACACTCTCCGAAAATAAGGTGCATGGGGGCATGTTTTTTTTTTAATTTGTAGTGCCAAGCAATTGGTTTAAAGAAAATTACTTATAAAGCAACAGAAAAAACAACCTTGCCGCCGGTGGTGTGTGTGTGTGTGTGTGTGTGTGTGTGTGTGTGTGTGTGTGTGTGTGTGTGTGTGTGTGTGTGTGTGTGTGTGTGTGTGTGTGTGTGTGTGTGTGTGTGTGTGTATGTGTGTGTGTGTGTGTGTGTGTGTGTGTGTGTGTGCGTGCGTGTGTGTGTGTGTGTGTGTGTGTGTGTGCGTGTGTGCGTGTGTGTGTGTGTGTGTGTGTGTGCGTGCGTGCGTGCGTGCGTGTGTGTGTGTGTGTGTGTGTGTGTGTGTGTGTGTGTGTGTGTGTGTGTGTGTGTGTGTGTGTGTGTGTGTGTGTGTGTGTGTGTGTGTGTGTGTGTGTGTGTGTGTGTGTGTGTGTGTGTGTGTGTGTGTGTGTGTGTGTGTGTGTGTGTGTGTGTGTGTGTGTGTGTGTGTGTGTGTGTGTGTGTGTGTGTGTGTGTGTGTGTGTGTGTGTGTGTGTGTGTGTGTGTGTGTGTGTGTGTGTGTGTGTGTGTGTGTGTGTGTGTGAGATCATCATCATTATCACACTGAAGTTCATTCTGCATAATTTGAAGCACTACCTATATTTATGTAGCGACACTTAAAAGTATGCAAAGCAACTTCATTTCACCGCCTTCTTTGGGTAAAGACCAGATTCGATATACGCGGCTTAATCCATGGTGTGCAAGGGAGCAGCAATGAATAAAAGGAAATTATTCCATTCCACAAACTGATGTTTCGCAAATTTAACGTAGCCACGTTTCATGTAGAATAAAGCATGCAACAAGGCAATATTTTTCATACTATATTTATAAACGCACGACTGCGCACAGACCCTCTAGCCGGAGTTTTTATATACTCTCAGCTGAATACAATCAGGCATCAAAGATGAAGACCATTAATTAGGTATTCCTGCAATGCTTGCACACCTGAACAGCTATCTGGAATCGAGCGATCTTCGTTTTGCTTTTCTGTTTTGTTCAGTCTTGAGATATCCTCGCGGAAACGAATGCGCGCGCAAGAAAAAAAAAACGAAGGGGAGATTTCTTGAAACCAGTGCCAAAACGTGAAAGGCAAAGTACGGTGGCACTACTGTCAACGAAATGATTAGAAAGGGAAACTTCGTGAAGGAAACGTTCTCATGCCTCGTTCCCAAGAGCAGCTTAGTCAAGCGAGGAACGGTCGCAGTGATTGGTCGTTTGATCGTCTGATATCGAAAGAACAATTGTATATTTCATGACAAGTACTTTTAATTACTGGGCGCATTGTCAGTACCCTAATGTTTTCAACCAAGTTCACTGAACGAAAATAGGCTTGTAAAGAGTAGAGGCACAAAATAAAGGATATAAAGTGTATGGATCTCATTACAGATCGCTTCACGCGTCCTCAGCGCTTGATGGTGTTTTAGCAGAATTTTTTAACGGGGTGACTCAGGAAAACTAAAAAGGTACGGGGCAGCCGCTAACTGATAACTGTACGTTTTGTTAAAGATACGTTCTCGAGGAAATGAATGCGTTTACCGAGCTACGCACAAAAACATGTACATGGTAGAGAATTGAGATCACAGGACCAAAAATGCAAGTGATAGTAGAAAGCAAGAAGCGCAAAGAACATTTATTGTGCTGTTTTGATCATTGATTTAGGATTAGCTGTATATTTTTCTGTTTTATTTTTGTTATATTTCTCCGCCCACCTCACGTAATACCCCGTCAGGGGCCTTCCAAGGTCAACTATATCCTAAAGCAGAGCCACTGTGTATACGGATCTTTATCTTTTCTTTTAATTGCGTCGTCTTTCTAATGACCCCAAAACAAAAAAGTATTATTTTGAAAGAAACGTAAGAAAAAAACATTAAATCATCAAAGTGGTTGGAAACTTTCACTGTAAAAAGCACTATGACCGTTCGATGCCTACTTGACTGATTTACTATCAGCGCGAGACAAGAACAAGACAATATGGACACGGTGGCACCGCCGTGACAATGTCGCCTGACGTTATGCTGTTCATACAGGTTTCCTGCGCGTGCCTAAGCTTCATTGCTGGAGACGCAACAAAATCATTGGACGCCGGACGCACCACGCTTCGCTACGATGCTTCTGTGTGGGCGGTGTATCCAGCCAGTCTGCAGAGGGCACCTGTACCCAGGATCAACGCCACGTGGACAGCATCTTCAGTTCACCATCCGGGGGCGTGATGTCGTCAGAACGCATGCCAAGAATGCATCGGCAGCTGCATTCTATAAAATCGGGACTATCGCCTACCAGTTTCAGCGGGCACGACGGTACCGTCGTGACAATGTCGCCTGCCGTTGCGCTTTTCATGCAGGTTAGTGACCAAAAAAATGACCTCTATAGCGATTTTCTTGGCGTTGTAGTGCTGCCGTGTCTACGAGTTGTCGTTGACTGTATATGCGACTGTTTTTCCTTTGCGGGCCTGTTGTTGGGACTCTGGCGATATGGAGAAGAATCCAGGACCTATAACAGACGATATGTGCAAGGAATTGCTCCACAATCAGAGGGAAATTTTGTGTTTAAGCTTGCTGCGGTTCAAGAAAAGCAAGACTCGTTTGAAAGAAGAATCTTAGACATGTAGAACCGGCTTCTTCTTATTAAAACTAAGGTACAAAGCTTAGGCGAGACCCGGAACGGGCTCGCAACTATTGAAACAATTGTAGCTGGACGCAATCGCGATACTTCTAGTCTGGTCAAACATCTCGACGATTTGGATAACCGTTCACGACGAAATAACATCATTATAAGAGGTATAGCAGAAGACAAAAATGAAAGCGAAGAAACCATTGTAAGCAAAGTAAGAGATGAAATTTTTAGCGCTACTCTAAAGGCGAATGTAACTTCCATTGAAAGAATTCACAGATTAGGCAAGAAACGTTCTGGTAAAACTCGACCAGTCATCCTGAAGGTGCCTGACAATAGAAATACAATGAAAGTTATGCATAATTGCACTAAACTAAAGGATACGACTTACAGTATCAGTGAGGATTTTTCTAATAGAGCACAGAGAATAAGGAAAAAGCTATGGGAATCGGCTAGTGAGCAAAAAAAGCCAGGAAAGAAAGTAATGCTTATTTTTGATAAATTGAAGGTGAATAACACGCTGTACAGCTGCAATGAAGAGCGTGAGGAAAAGTTTAAGCTGGAAAGTGATTCAGGGACAAGCGATAACTGACAAGTGCTAGGTCAACATGTTTGCTTCAAAATTATCAACGTTAATGCGAGAAGCCTATTAAACAAAGCGCACTCGCTTGAAGCTTTAGTTATTGATCAGGAACCTGACATTGCCGTAATTACGAGAACTTGGTTGAACAAAACTATACCCTTCAGTTAAATCGCACCACTTGTTTACTCGCTGGTTAGAAAGGATCGGGATGGAAGAGGCGGTGGCGTGGCTCTTCTGGTCAAGAGTAACATCGTTTTTTTACGGTTTAGAAGCACCAGTTAATATTGAGGCTGTATGGATTAAAACGAAATTGAATAATCGCACTGTACTCATTTGTAGCGTATAGAGGGCTTCAAATTCTCCTGTAGAACATATCTTGCAATTAAGAGAATTCATGAAAACGTATATGAAAGAGCAAGAGAGCATACTCTTACTAGATGACTTTAATTTCCAGCTATTGACTGGGATTCGAACGTGGTCGCAAACACAGATGTTTGTTCTTCTGAGGTGTTTATGGATTTAGTATTTTTGTACAATTTAACTCAGCTTGTTAACGAATCTACTAGGGTGTGTGTAACCAGGTAATCAGTATTTTATCTTATTTTAATCTCCAGTGCTTTGACAACGTATGTGAATGCATGCCTTGTTGATGAAGGGTTATCTGACCATAAAATGGTTATCTTGTCCTTGAACATCTCTTCGTACTACATGCACCAGGAATCAAGCATCCAATATCTGGACTTTAAAGCTGCTGACGATGTTAGTGTTTTGGATTACCTGGAAAGGTCGCTGATAACTTCATGTCTATTTATGAACCAAATTGTGGTGCTGGTGACCTGTGGGAAATTTTTCAAAGATTACTATGCATTGTATTAGGCAATTTACTCCAATGAGCGTCAGAAAGTGCAAAAGAAAGAACCCATGGATTACAAGGGAGATACTTCATGTCAAACGCAGGATTAAAAGGAAACGGAAAGCTTGTTCTCGAGACCCGAGTGCCCAGAACAAGACTTTACTTCATAACAAGAGGCTAGATCTTAATCGCCTCTTGAAGAAATTCAAGGAGAGATTCTTAATGTAACACTGAAAACTTTTCTTTGTGAATCACCTAGCAAATTTTGGATATATGTAAACCCCACAAATAAGCAACATAAAGCTGAGGATGAACGAAGTACTAAAGTTCGTGCTAAATATTTCAATTGCTTTTTTTGCTCCGTGTTCACGAACGATGATGGCATACTCCCATACTTATATGACTGCTCTGATCACCCTTGAGTCTCTGACCTTCTGATCAAAGAAGGAGTCCTGAATCTTCTTCTGCGTATTAACACAAAGAAATCCACCAGCCCGACAACATATAGAATGAGTTTCTATATAGTTGTGCTCAGTGGGTCGCTAATAATCTTGCTATAATCTTTAAACCTTCGCTTACCCAAGGAACATTTCCTACAGCCTGGAAACAAGCAAAAATAATTCCGGTTCACAAAAGTGGGACCACATCAGACTTAGGCAACTACAGGCCCATTTCTATTACGAGCGCCTGCTCCAAACTGCTTGAGCACATAGTCTGTAATTATCTCTGAAATTATCTGGAAACTTACAATTTGTTATTTATTTATTTATTTATTTATTTGAAATTCCTTATAGGCCCATTGGGCATTGTGTATGGGGGGCGAAAAAAAGATATAATACAGTGCATTAATAACCAAAGGAAACAAAAGGAAACGTACGCGACGCAAAATAATTCACTACAATACAGGATAATGTGCTCACCGAACGTGGAAACAAAGCGCGATTAAGGCAAACACGGAAGCATGGCAAGCAAACATAAGTAAGAAAACATCCGAATGGCACGAGTGTAGCAGCAAAGCAAAGAACAATAATAGACTTGAACGTAGGTGTGCTAAATGACGGTTTCAGTGAAATATGTGATGAGTTTAGAATGAAAAGATTCTAGGTTAGACGCGGAAGCGATGTTGTCTGGCAGATCATTCCATAATCTGATGGCTCGTGGTAATGCAGATGAGTTAAAAGCCAATGTGTCACCATATATTCTTGCGAAACTAAACTGATTATATTATCTTTTCGACGTGGGGGATGAGACATCGAGTTGAAATGAGGTAGTTCTATTGAAGTGCGCAACTTGGTTTTCGTAAGAGGTTGTCTACAATAACGCAGCTTGTTCATATCAGGATCTTTCACAAACAATAAATATCCGAGAACAGATCGACAAAATTTTCTTTGACTCTGCCAAAGCTTTTTATAAAGTATCACATCCGAAACTCTTGCTCAAAATATATGCAATATTTAGAAATCCCAATTTTCGGAAATGGTTTACATCCTACCTTCAGTCTCGTTAGCAGTATGTTGAATTAAATAAAATTAAATCCAGGTCTAAACCTGTTTGGTCTGGAGTACCTCAAGGCAGTGTTTTGGGGCCTCTGTTATTTCTAATCTTTAATAATGATTTGCTTTTCATATAACGATTCCAATAAGATTGTTCGCAGACGACTGCGTCATATATAATAGGGTTGACTCTTTAAGTGACCAGCTAGACTTTATTAACAAGTTGCAAAAAATTCCACCTTGTGCAATGATTGGCAAATGTCACTGAACTCACTAAAATCAGTCTGTGTGACTATCACAATGTAGAAGGCGCCCCTGGGCTAGAACTACAGCATTGGTCCACACGAACTAAAAAGGGTTATAGAAAATAATAATTTAGGAATAATATTCATTCCGGATTTGAGGTGGAACACGCAAATCAATGAAGTGTGTAGTAAGGCTAATAAAGTTCTGTGGGGTCTCAGGCGCAGACTGTATACTGCAACTCCTGAAGTGAAAACCATAGCCTATAAGATGTAATAAGGTCAATTATTGCATATTCTAATAATAATATGGGACCCACACACTGCAAATAACTGACATAAATTGGACAGGATTCAAGGACTGGCTTCAATATTCATATTTAATAAATACCAGCGCGTGCACTCCCCTACTCAAATATGCATGCGAGCTAACCTTCCCCCCTTAGAACTAAGGGCGAAGTTTGACAGAATACATTTTTATTCCTAATTATTCGTAACCAGGTTAAGATTGACTTACCTAAATTTTGTGGAATTTCACCTGACCAACGCTCCAGACACATTCACAGTTTGCACATACAGCCACCGGTTACACGGAAGGACACTTTAAAATACAGCTTTTTTCCAAGGACGATTAAAGAATGGAATGAACTACCAGATCCAGTTGCCATATCTTCATCTGTCAGTGCTTTTACTGCTGGGTTAGATGCTCTTATCTTCCCTGACATGATTGCGTCTATGTGGATTCTGTTTCTGATGTGTATAATACGAGTGTATTTTTTTCTCACTTGTTCACTGCATGCCAGTTTTTACATATACTACCACTGCTTTGCAATGGCGTTGTGTTTTTGTTGTCGACTTGGAGCGAGACTTACCTTTTCTTTGTTGATTTTTTTCACAACTCCTTTAAAAGCCCTTCTTGGGCTGACAGTATCAATAAACCAAGAAACAAACAAACAAATACAGTACGCAAATACTAAGCACAGAAAATTCAAGTACTGCAGTGGAAATAGGAGGTTGTTTGATTAGCATTTTCGATTACTGGTCACTGCGTCTTGAAAGAATAAATCAACTTCTCTAGTATTTATTTTCGACAACTGAGAATTTGTAGCGTTTCCGTTCCTACTCTAATTGTGCTCTCGAATTTTGTTTAGAGCGTAATGCAGATGTAATCGGCGCGGTTGGGGGCAGCTGGTGCCTGTATCGTGGGGCATGGGCCGACCGCAGCGCCAGATTTCCCTCTAGTGACCTTAGTATAAAACTCAATGCACTTTTTGTGACCACGGCGATGTGACGCGAATCTTATTAGGTGTCGATTAGGCGTGATGTGCAGTAGGCGCAGTGACAAAGAAGACACGTTGCTTCTCTCGAGACTGTCAACCATAAGAACAGAACAAAGCCGCGCAAGTGCTGGCGAATGTGGCGTCAGCGCAATACCCCTTCTTCACATAAGATACTCCGAATGTAAAGAAAAAAACTGGATTTTTATTTACGCCAGCCCTTTTGATGTCATAGCATTGCCAGCGCTGTAAGCATCAACATACTTCCTAACACGTGCTAACAATAAGGCTGATTACCTAATAGTGAACAGCTAGCTTTTTAACTATTACTCTTAGTCTCCTTATTTATTGAGAGGCGTCTAGCCCCTCATAACCAATATCCATACCAGTTTTTAGAATTTCCAATACTCAGTTACCCTTGGCGCTGTGGCCCAGCAAGTTTCGCTACGTCCGGTAAAAATGCATGCGCTTTCCAGAAGGTAACAGGAAAAGCAACCCCTCAAGTGCACGTAACTCGTCACAATAGCCACACTATGTTGGGCCACAGCGCCGAGGGTAACTGTGTTTTCTAAATTCTAAAAACTGATAGGGATATTACTTATGGTAGGCTACACGCCTGTAAGTAAATTAAGAGAATATCAAAAATAGTTAAATAGTTAACATTAAATATTACTTAACCAGCCTCCTTCTCTGCACGTCTCAGCTGTTTTTTCATGCGCCACGCCGCTCACAACAGTAAGTCGAAACAAGCGCTCTTGTAACTCAAAAAACCTATTTTTAAAAATTGCGGAACATCTAAGGTGAAACACATGGCATAACCGCAGCCGGAGCTTCGCACGCGGTGCACAAAGCAGGCGGCATTGGCAACTATAAAAAAGCGCTGCCCAAAAAGTACACCGCAAAAAAAAAAGCTGAGGTGATCGCAAAACTGAGGCCGTTTGCTCACTACGGCGTGAGGCATTTCTAACGAGCCAAGTCTAATGAAACTTGGCTTGATTATAGATTCTCTTTAGCAGGTGTCACACATGACATGATTCGATTTAGAGTAGATGCAATTACAGGACTATTACGCCGGTTTTTCCAAAAAATGAAGGTTTCCTAAAAGAACGCAATGTACTGAAAATGTGCTTTTAACATCCGCCCTAATCAAACTGGAGTTATCTTCCTGCAAATTAGTATGTAATAGCAATAAAATTTGGTGGGTAACAAGATTACACTACTTGAATTTCATTCAAGCGTCAAAAGTTGAAATGCCCTTTTTTAACTAGACAGCAGCGATGAACGCAACAGCCAAAAGGCTGCGCAAAGAAAGGTGTTGGCTTGAGAGAGATAGGTGGTCCTGTATTATGCTTCGCATAGAACAAATTAAATTAGCAATGGCGCGACGGCCACAGGCGATGAAACTGTAGTTACAATTAAGAGCAGATTGCGGTTTACTCTTGCGTTATGTTTCGATGGGATGAGTTAACGAATAAAATACGAGCAGTGTTATCCCCTGATCGCTGTTTACTATCAGAGCACGATCAAGAACTCGATGTCTTCAAAATTAGTTTGGAGTCCACAAACACTGCGCCTGCTTATCTATACCTTCTATTACCTAGTTTTTCAGCTTCCAGCCGTTATTTCAACAATTTTTCTCACATTTCTGTCTGTCATCAATCATACGTGATTGCCCCTATACATCAGTGAGTGGTAAAAGGAAAATGAGTGAATTTGACGCTGATCAAAGCATATTTGATTTATTTAGACGTTCCTCGACTACTAACCTGCTAGTTCTTTTTCGGTGGAAGTTACTGTTTTTTCTTGTTTTTCTCCGAACAGTGTTATGAAATAAACTAATAAACACTCTAACCGAAGGAACACTGCAGTTCATTCATAGCAGTACTTTATTTGCACCTGTTGCATCACCTGTCCATTAATTAGGCTTCAACGCTTATTCGTAAGTCACAGTTCCTTGTTCATAAAACGCAGTAAATATTTGAGGGATTTCCATCGCGAACATTTTTATTTGACTCACTAAAATGCGCTGTCTGGCAACAATTAGCATCGCAAATCTGGAAGTGGAATAGAATGCATTGGTGTTAATAGCTTCTATCATAATTCAATCCACGCCGTATACCAAACAGACACAAAATTATTACAACGTGGCCATTATAAAACAACGCAGATCTGGTACGAGGTTTCTTGGAAAATTGTGTCCCTTAAAAAAACCTAAATATTCGTGAAAATATAATACCACATGGGGAATAACGGAGGCATGAAAAACAATTATACGCATGCTCACTACGACAGGCAAATAGTACTGTGAACTAAAAATGAAACATTACGAGAACCTAACTTGCCGCAGAAAAAGGCTAAAACCAAAGTGAAAACACAAGGAACCCGGTAGACTAGGGCGATGTTTTCCTACTGCGCACAGTGTGTATAGCAAATTACAGCTCTCAACGGTGACGCTCCCAAGAAAGAGTAGAAACATACAGGTCTATAAAAATATATACTCAATAAGAAACGCTACGCACCTTGGGTGCTTGCAGGCGCTGCATATCTGCAAGAGGAAACTACCTGGGTCGCAGAACGCCTAGAGCAGTGATTTCGACTAGAAGTGCGTAGTGAAGACAAACACTCGTGCAAAGTTCTCAGAGCGGTTGTTTCCGGGAAAACCTGGAAGTTGCTTCTCAGAGACTAGAAATGCGACTGCATAGGAAAGAGAAAATTGCCTCAGCTTCGTAAGGCCTAGTAACGTGTTAGGGGCACGAAGTCTGCGTTTGTGGTTGCCACTTTTCAAAATTTTTTCTCCAGGAGTCTAGGGCTCTTTTCAGGAAGTCAGTAATGCTGGCTAAATATGAAATTGCTGCCTGAAAGAATGGCATCGCGATTTTGTGCCTAGAGTTAAAATTCAGTTTTATAATGCAAGAAAACGAAATAGACGTCGCCGACTAGCACTGTGGAGTTAGGAAGCGTTGTTGTTGCCCCTGAAGCAATGGAAGCTTTGTCTGGTGCTGTTAGTTTTTCTTCACTCACGCGATGGAATCTGTCATCAAAGAATACTGCAGCTGATCTTTAGGCGCAAAAATTTCTTTAGTTCATAACAAAAAAATATATAAATTGGAGCATAAATGTGTTCTCGGTAAAATAAGGCATGAAATTCGCGGGCATGGAAACGTGCGGCAAGCATACTTTCCTCAACGTTTTAAGCCAGTCATGTTATTTTTTGTATTAAAGGGTTTTCCATATACACACACAAATGTTCAGATTTTTGTCGGTAGTAGGACATAATGCGTTTTTAAATAATAAAGTTGGCCAGTCTGTGCTGATGATTATTACGTGCTGAAATTCCTTTCGGTTATTTCGCTCAACATGCAGTTAACCATTATTGAAATTTATGCTCAGTAATACCAATTTACGACAAGCGAAATAAAATAATGACATTGCATGACTGGTGTAAGATTCCAGAACTGCACGCGGATTGTGCAGAACGACGTAGAGCTTACACCTTAGATCACTTGCTGTTCTTTACAGCGCGCATACATCACCAGGAATAAGGAGGTCTTGCATTTCAGTTCCGCTGATATAACACCGCCGTGACAGGGATTCCACTCAGGTACCTTGGGCCCAGGAAAGAAAAGCAAAAACGCTGAGCCACCACGTTGAGTTTGAAATAAAACTTAGTATCCCATAACGGGTTTGATTCTTATGGTCAGAATGATATGGCAACTTTACAAAGGTACATTTCTTTGAGTGAAAAAAAAAGAAGGAGCATCCTGTTGAGAGCAAAACTTTAAATTATATGTCGTCATGTCGACGTCACTTTTTGAACGTCGCATATTGACACAGCAGACTCTTGGCACGATGAAGCATGCTGTTTAGTGATGCGAAAAAATTTTGAAAAGATCTTTACATAGAACTTTTCTATGTAAATAACTCTGCTCTAGGTCGCCGTTCTCTAAATAGAGCCTTTTCTAACGGCAAGTGACGGCAGAACGGGGCACATTATCTTAAAAATATCTTGCATGTAGCAAGCAAGGTTTTTGCAGGTAACAGCAAAATTTTTTGTGAGCGTGAACTAAAGTAACGCGCACGTCTCGAAAACAAAAAAAAAAGAGGAAAGGCCATGGTACAGGAGCCTGACTCAGCTCCCCTGCGCAAAAGCGTTCCCAGGAGCTTACGTGGATATCGCCCGATGCCACCACAGGTCACTGCTTAGCCAGAAATTTTGTTCGAAGGCGCTTATGTTGCAGGGCGGCCTCTTCACAGAATTCGTGGAGGAATAAAATGAAAAAATAATAACTGCATTGCCATTGACAATGTCATTGTGTATTATCGCTACGCACTGTCTAGACGAGTGAATTATGTATTCTTTAATTAAAATAATGTATTCGTATGTCTTAAAAATTGTGGCAGACATAACTGATACCTATGGTTCCCTGTTTTTGCGTATTTAATTAGTAAAGAAAATATCACGAGAAGTCTAAAACTATATCAGTGCGAAAGCAGCAAAGCAGTGCATGGCGCCGATGCGAAAAACATAAAGGACTTGAAATGAGCAAGCAGAGGACAAATATTTTAATGAATCTTAGTCGTTTAAGAACATGTAGATTTTTGTACATATCCAACGGCCAGAGAAAAATTTCAATGACGCTGTCCTTCGTTCCAGTGTACTGCGCAGTAGCAGCTGTCACCAGTTATGCAGTGCGAGTAATTGCACCGAAATTTAATTCGCAAAAGCGATCACAAGTATAAACGATGAGTTCTGCAAGATATACAATAAAAGTGTGAAGATAAAATGGTGTATTAGAAATGCGAAGATACAACTTGATAAACGACAAGAAAGTGTCACTGGAAACAAAGTCACTGTATGTATGCACCAAACCTCGCAACATTATATTTAAATAAACGTATATCTCCATTAAATCTACGTATCTAAGCAAACGTCACTGTATACAATCCGTCAAACAGGGCAAATAAACATCTTGCGCAATCGCAGATAGTAAACTTTACACGCGGAAAGACAGACGATCCAGGCAAGAACAAAACTATGATAGCAAAAGTCGCGATGTGTAGTTGGGCCATGCTGCGGTCGCGACAGCACCATATGGTTAGAATAATAGAGCAACAATGCAGAAATCAATACGAAATTATCTATTTTTTAACTGCTTGCACGGCACAATTATTCTGCGTCCATAAATTACAGAAGGGTATTCCTTTGATTAAAAAAAAAGTAGAAACAGGAAGATAAAAAGGACAGAAATGCCCGAACCAAAGCCACGAATGATGCCGCAAGTTGAAATAACCAATGTCCGAGTGTGTAGGTTGGGAAAAACCGCGTGGGCAGGGCTTTCAATGAGCAAAGTCAATCAAAATCGGTTAATGATGTCCTCAAAATTTTCCTTTTCGCATGGTAATTTTGATCATGATGCTAACTGTTACAATGAACGGCAAAAATTTCTTTGGTATGAAGAGTCATTCCTTATCGTAAGTGCCCGTTTATGCCCATAATTGCCCGTTCGCGCCAGAATATATTTTCTAGTCTGAAAAAGGCATTGTACGTGACAAAATCCGGAATGACTTCGGTCGCCGGTGGTTGTTTTCGTCAGCGGTGCGTGACAGTCCAAAAACATATCTGGAGTGGGGGGTGAAGTCTCCTCCCCCCCCCCCCCGGGCTACGCCCCTGCTACAGGTACACACTTTGCGCATTTTAAACATGAAGGCGAGATGTGAAAAGCAAATGGTCTAAGAGGTCGCAAAGACCTCCTTGATTGCTATTCTAGTTTCGACAACTACATAGTAGCTTTTGCAGCCTCCAGTTAGCTCAGTGAAAATAAAATGGCGTTGTTAGCCGAATTACAACTGATCTCACTCATACGTTAAACGATATCGCGCCACCTTCGGTCTCTCAAATATCGGTCAGTGCGTTAACCAAGCACACTCAGCCATCGCGTGCATAGTATGAAGGTGATAGCTCAATTCTTGCCCACTATCATGTTCGTGAACCGCTGAGCCTTACCCACACTTTGGAAAAAGTTGAAAACGAATCTTTTAATATATGCGACCACTTTAATCTTAGTCGGTTGTCCAAGTTTCTCATATTTTTTTCCCCGCCTAAACCCGTTCCTAGCGGACTCAGACTTTCCTCGCATTGGAGCGCTTGCGAGCACTATAACACTTTTCACCTAGTCTTCACATATTCTACCCATTCAGTATTCCCTGCAAGTTATCCTCCGCTAACTTGAATGGACTGCACACTTCGAGGAGCGATGGTTGATTGGAAGCGTAGCGCGGCGTTTTTCTGAACAATTTTCCACTGAGAGCACTTGTTCATTTCGGCTCCTATTGAATGTGAAGTGTTCTCGCTGTCGTACTCCCTCAGTTCGCCTGGAAGACGCAATCTTGTTTTGTTGGAGAATACCTGCAAATATCACCGAAGAGTAATAAATAGGAGGGCCTAAGATAACAAGGCACCTTGCAGAGTCATCTACAGGCAACGAATTTCTACGTCGGCGCAACTAATCCCATGGGGCCAGAGAATAATATGGCGCACAGTGCGGGGATCAAAGTTTTCTTATAGTTACTCAATTTTCTGCGTCGATTATAGCGTATACCTTTCAAAATCAACATTTGCTTGCCATTTTTTGGACCAAGTAATTTCCCTAGGAGGCTTGAAAAAACTGCACCTCTCCGAAATTTCAAAACGTTCTTTCAGCGCGTAGCCTGAGTCCCCCAGTGGGCTTTTTGAGTTCCAAGGAATAAGACGTCTAATACCATTTGAGGCAGCTACCATTATAGAATCAACGTATGTAATAAAATACTTCAGTAAGAAAAGCTTAAATAAAATATGTCACACAAGCTAACAGCATAGAGTGGCTCATATATTTTGCTGCACACAAAGAGGATTGAATGACATTAGCATTTGCCTTGCTTTTTTATTATTAAGCGGTAAATATTATGCAAGACAATTTATAAAATTATTGCCTAATTAGACTACGAATTTGGCTGAGGGGAAATACATTGTTTTATATAATGCCCATCAGCAACAATAAACACAGAATGCTGTTGCGTACCTGTTTGTTCGTCTTGTCTATGCATTCATCGTGACTGTTTTTCAAATAACTAAAGAAAACTAGTTTTTAAGGCGTAAGGCTTGGTTGGCTCATGAGTGGCGTGGACGAAAGATGTAGACGGCAGTTGTAGTACTGCGAACACTCCAGAACTCCTCGTTTGTATGAATAAAGGCGAGCGTACGCTTTTGATCCAAGTTGGTTTCTATTGCTCTCTTGCTTTCTGCAGAGCGCGAAGGCTGAAAATTATTTATTTTTCTTAACGCGTAAGCTACTTCGCGATGTCTCTCAGGGTCATTCATCTCCATCATCATGACCTTGAGCTACCTTGGAGCTCAAGTTATGGCAGGTGTGACTGAAGTCACGCCGCGCTATCACGTGACTTGCTCTAGTGTTGATAACAGCCTCAGCCCGTGCATGGATGATGCGCCGGCTGGGCCGTCTGTGCTTTCGCGTCAGCGCAAACGTCAGGTCGAATCCGATCATCCAAAGGATGTAGAGCGGTGACAAGGCACTCTCGCTAACGACAGAGAACGCAGCCGTGCCAGACAGGCTCCCGAGATCCCCGAACAGGGTGGCGCCAGAATAGCCCGTTGCCAAGAGGGTTACCAAGCGCGGGACCATGCCAAGATCGAAGCGGCAGCAGCGACTGCAGATGCGGCCGATAGAGGTCCGTGCAGTCGCTCGTACAACCAAGCATAACCGCGCTTACCCTTTTGAAAGGTAGTTCCGATTTTGGTGTCCGATTTTAGTCGGGGGCGACTTTAACGCCCCTCACCAGGTTTGGGGGTACCCCACTTCGAGCCCTCGTGGCAGGCGTGTGCGAGACGCCTTCACGGAAATTTGTGCTGCTCAACCATCCTGGGACAGCAACACGACCAGTGCGTCAAACTCGCAGTGCTTCCTATGCTCCAGACTTGACGCGGTGGTCGGGTCCGGGTACTCCCTCCTGGCGCATGGAGCCAGACTGCTGGGAAAGTGATCATCACCCTATAATCATCGGTATTCACACCTCACATTTCCGACCTTTACGCTAGAAATGTTCTGTGATCAACTGGGACAGTTTTCGCTCCCGTATGGACAATCTCTCCTAAGATTCTTCGCCAATCCTTTTTGAGCGCATACAAACAGCACTCAAGAGTGCTACAACTACAACCTGGATTGATGTTGGTCGACCAGCACCAAACCTCGGCTTTCATAACTTGTGTGTGGCACGCCGTCAAGCAGGGCTGGCTGCTACGCGAGAACCTAATTCATTTTCAGGCACGTACGCGATTGCACTGTATTACAGCTAAGGCACGCAAATATGAACGCGACATCTCTCGGCGGCAGTGGCATGCGTGGTGCGAACAATATCCTGCAAAATCTTCGAATGCCTCTCTCTGGTGAACATTCCGTACAATGGAACGCGGTCGCCGTTCGACTGGCGCAGCGGAAACCGCATGCTTCTCTGCTAACTTGTCGCCAGATGATTTCGCCAAAGAAGCAGCGCGAAAGTTTTTCCCAAAATACGATGCTGTGACTTCTTCATCCGCTAGTTTAAATATGGCAGGCATCCCAGAGCATGTATATCAAATGCTGTCTGATGTCGACGTAGATGGAATTGCGTGTCCATTCTCTATGCCTGAGTTGCTGGCTGCAATAGATGAGGCGAAACGAAAACAGCACCCGGCCTGGACAATATTCAGTACGAGGTGTACAAGAACCTGAGTAGCGCTGCACTCCCTCAACTACTTGACACCATAAACAAAGTATGGTTAGATGGCGTAGTTCCCGAGAGCTGGAAATCTGCTGTCGTGATTCCAATCCCGAAAGCAGGAAAGCCTCCAATGGATTTTGCCAACTTGTGACCTATCTTCTTAACTCCTACGCTGTGCAAGCTGGCGGAGAAAATGCTAGCCACACGATTGTCATGGTGGCAAGAGCAACACGGTTTTTATCACCCAGCACAAATCGGCTTTCGTCCATGCATTGGTACAGAGGACAGGTTGGCTGTCTTATCATCTGCAGTTTTGCCATCTACCCGCAGCCGCAATGTGCGTACTGTTTTAGCAATGGACGTTGAAAGGCATATGACAACATCATTCAAGCAGCCATTCTGAACTCCATTGACATGCTTCATCTCCCTCTGAGAGTGCATAGTTTTGTCCAATCATTTTTGGAAGGCAAAAAATTTGCAATACGCTTCAGCAGCGAAGCGGTCGGCTGATCTGTTCCTCTCTGCGGCGTGCCCCAGAGATCAGTATTGTCGC
Organism: Amblyomma americanum; assembly: GCF_052857255.1. Lineage (NCBI taxonomy): Eukaryota > Metazoa > Arthropoda > Arachnida > Ixodida > Ixodidae > Amblyomma > Amblyomma americanum. The sequence goes on from NC_135501.1 coordinate 99,197,145, forward strand.
CGACGTTATTTAATATTGCTTTCATCCAGCTGGCTTGGCGCTTACATGACATCCGTGACATAAAATTTCTTCAGTACGCTGACAACTTTACGGTGCGGAGTACTCACCAAGATCTCCGTACTCAGGAGGCTGCCCTTCAATATGCCTTGGATGTTACCTGTAATTACGCATCATCCATCGGACTTCAGCTATCCGTGCATAAAACAACATACACGTCGGTCGCCAACCGCTGGGGACGCCGTAAACTTGCTGCAATATATAATTATAATTGGTTTTTGGTGGAATGGAAATGGCGCAGTATCTGTCTCATATATCGTTGGACAACTGAACAGCGCCGTAAGGGAAGGGATAAAGGAGGGAGTGAAAGAAGATAGGAACGAATAGGTCCGTAGTGAAGGGCTCCGGAATAATTTCGACCACCTGGGGATCTTTAACGTGCACTGACATCGCACACAAGTCCAATCCGTCTTTGTCTATCAGGAACGCCACTACAGGAAAGTGCGAGTGTAAAAATCCTTGCCTTAAGGATTAACCAATCAGGATCAGCGATTGCATGGCTTTGTCAGGCAAAAAGGAAAGCTATTCAGACTTTGGGTTTGATTAGAAGAATTTCCTCTAAAAGCGGTGGCGCAGGCTCGTTGATTGCACGGCAATTGGTGAGGGCTGTTCTGCAGCCACATATTGTTTATCAAGCCCAGTTTCAACATATTACAAGAGCCCGATGGGATCGCCTTGAAGTCATGAACCAAGAGGCTATGAGAACCATTACGTGCCTTCCACGCATCACACCGGTCATAGCTTTACAAGAGAATGCGCTGCTCAATACCACTGATGAGCTGGTGCATCAGCGCTGTGAAGCGCGCAGCCTTAAGGCCAGTCTATCGCACTCCACGCATGCACTGAGGACTTATGCAACGTCACACTCCATTCTTCAGTCGCCAACGCCAGTTCTTCCCCCACGAAAGTTTGTATAGCTAAGCGACAACAAGCCAACAGATAATCGCCGGCCAACATCTGCTCATCCGGCATCGTTGCATTGCCAGAAATTTGAGGAACAAGATGCTTGCCAGCCTGAAGGATCCAGTGTTGTCTACGTAGACGCAAGCATACAAGACTCACAATTTCACCAGCGCTGCGACTAGGAACAAGAACAGAGAAGGAAGACAAGGACAAGCGCTACTAACAACTGAAAGTTTATTTGAAAAAAACACAGATTATATGCACACAACTGACAACCCAATGCGCCTGCGCTTCCCCCACCAGGCACGCAAAAGAGAGTTAAAAATCTAGATACAAAATTTCACACTCATGTAAGTTTACAGATGGTGTGCTAACGCACGTGTCGATGTTCTTGTGAATGTGATAGGCTTCACACAACTCCCTAGTTAACTGATCTGGATGTCTGAATTTAATCTTAGCCCTGTTAAGCAGAGGAAAGCATGCTTTTTTGTTAGACACACCGGGTTTGTTTAGAAGACAATCTCTGTAATGAAGGGACAGATTTGATGAAGGAGCACCATTCAAAGAAGTTCTATGCTGACGTAAGCGTGTATTTATGCATTTACCGGTTTGCCCAATGTAACTCTTGCCGCATTTAAAAGGTATGTCATAAACCACTCCCTCTGCACATGGCACAAAGGTTGACTCATGATCCACCTGGCATGCATTTTTTCTTTTGCCTCTTATTTGCTTCTGTTCCCGGGCTCTTTTGTCAACAATAGCACAAACCTTGCCTAGTTTATTAGGGACCGAAAAGAGCACTTTTACCCCATATCTAGTGCCAATCTGCTTAAGCCTATGGGATAACTGATGAATGTAGGGTATTACCGCATACTTCGTTCTGTCATTGCCGGAATTTTCCTGTGCTTCATGTCTACCACACGACTTCATCTTCTTCAGGATCTTGTTGCTAGCAAACGCTATCACATCTTTGGGGAAGCCCGCTGACCTTAGCCTTTGAACTTGCTTATCGAAACTGCTGCCTAAAGTATGAATACATGACTTAGTAAGTGCAGATCCTAAACAAGACACTGCTATGCCACATTTAACTATTTTCGAGTGCCCAGACTGATAATTTAGCAAGGGCTTTTCCGACCGCTGTAGGAAGGACCAGCAAACATGATTCACCTTTTTCTCCAATCTAATATCCAAGAATTGCAGCTGATTATCTTCCGGTAATTCAAAGGTAAATTTCAGACCAAACCCGCAGTTTTCAAAAGTCTTTAGTCAGAGGGAGTGGTTTATGACATACCTTTTAAATGCGGCAAGAGTTACATTGGGCAAACCGGTAAATGCATAAATACACGCTTACGTCAGCATAGAACTTCTTTGAATGGTGCTCCTTCATCAAATCTGTCCCTTCATTACAGAGATTGTCTTCTAAACAAACCCGGTGTGTCTAACAAAAAAGCATGCTTTCCTCTGCTTAACAGGGCTAAGATTAAATTCAGACATCCAGATCAGTTAACTAGGGAGTTGTGTGAAGCCTATCACATTCACAAGAACATCGACACGTGCGTTAGCACACCATCTGTAAACTTACATGAGTGTGAAATTTTGTATCTAGATTTTTAACTCTCTTTTGCGTGCCTGGTGGGGGAAGCGCAGGCGCATTGGGTTGTCAGTTGTGTGCATATAATCTGTGTTTTTTTCAAATAAACTTTCAGTTGTTAGTAGCGCTTGTCCTTGTCTTCCTTCTCTGTTCTTGTTCCTAGTCGCAGCGCTGGTGAAATTGTGAATATGTACCAACTAGCTCAAACCACCATTTTGCATACAAGACTGCAAAGCAACAACAGCTATCTACTGCCCGTGCTGACCTGCCCTGAATCAAATCTCTTTGTTTCAGCTTACGGAACCCTTTTCGTCCTTTTGTGCTGAGCTCTTTGCAGTTCAAGAAGCACTCTGCTCCGTGGTCGATATAACTATGCTCCCTGCGGCCCGCGTTTTCATCCGCCCTGACGGCCTTCAAGTTGTCCGGTTACTACGACGTGTTACCCGCGGTCCAACGATATGTCAGGACATCCACCGGCTCACGGCAGGCATCCTACAGCTAGTACATATTGAGTGGGTCCCACGGGATCTTCTGACCTATCAAAGCCAGGCATATTTAGCAACCCGCCTTGCGAATCAAAATTAATCACCGCCTCGGCTCTTTCATTTGGACAATTTTACCCTCCTTTGATCAAGAAAGGATCTCCTCCGGCGCCGCACACGTGCTCTCATCCCTCCGTGTGCAGTAACCCACCCCCGCGGTCTTGCCCGTGCAGAGGAGGTTGCGTTTAGGAGGATCCAGGTCGGGGTTGCCCTCACACCAGCCATCACTCGGAAGTAGCCTCAGTACCGAGAATTGTTTCTTCGGCCAGGGTGTCCGATATGTTAACACGAGGACATTGAGGTGAACATTCATCACTTACTGTGGGACTGTCCAGCTCTCAAGCCTACAAGGATCCGGCACCTGATGGTAGCAGGTCTTTCACCAAGCCACCAGGATTCATACATTGCCTGGACGCAGGGACCGTACCATCAGCTAACCTTTTTCCATTCATTTAACCTCTACTACATCTTTTACCACACTTTCACCCATCATTGATGCCCTCGGGCAATAAATTTCGCTTAAAAAAACTTGGTTCAAGGATAACTGAATCTCAACTTTTTTTTTTGAACCGCTGCGGTGGCTCAGTGGTTAAGGCGCTCGGCTACTGATCCGGAGTTCCAGAGCTCGAACCCCACCGCGGCGGTTGCGTTACAATATTGGCGAAACACTGAAGCGCCCGTGTGCTGTGCGATGTCAGTGCACGTTATAGATCTCCAGGTGGTCAAAATTATTCTGTAGCTCTCCATTTAATCGGTCCCTCGTTTATCCCTTCTCTCCTTCTATCCCACTGCTCCTTTCCAAAGGATATTTTGGAGCCGGGCACTTGTCTTTATAATTTAGTTACGGGAAACTGACGTCATGACAGAAATAAAGCATTAGCCGTGGACGTAGACACCCTACAGTAGACAGAAAAAAAGAACGGCCATCCTAAGAATTCTGAATTTTTCCTTGAATTTTCGAACAAAACGAGGGAAAGCAAAGCCCTCGAGGTGTTCCATATTCGCAATATTGGTCTGCATATCTGAATAATGACCTGCATATAACCTATTGCTGAGGAGTGTCTACAGTTTCTCGCAGCGTAACGGCTAGAGACTTTTGTCTCTCCCCGATGTGAAGACATCACGTGATGTGCTGACCGATGCTTACACCGTTGTTGCTCTTTCGTTCCATAGCCTAAAACAAAAAGTAAAGCCACAAAATCTCACCGCTCTCACACCACATCATAACTAAACTAACTGTTAAGTGAAGGTTCATTTTCCTGTTTTTGTGATTCAGAATAGCCGTGGTAGGTACGAGCAAACCATTGCAATTATTTAGTTGTATTTATTGTTTCGAGTTCCACACATATTGCTCTCGTTTTGTCTTGTGAACGTGCTTTGTGTAATCGTGTGGCCTAGTCAGAGAGGAATCCTGAGTGCTGAGCAGAGCGCGCTCACGAAGAGTGAAAGGGGGAGGGGGAGGGGGGTAGTAGGCAGCTTACCACTGCACAAATTTACATTCATTTCAAGATTCTAGAGCAGGGCGATACATCGAATAGTTTCTGCACCAATTTCTAGGCTCAATAAAATCTTGTTTTCTTGAATGCAAAAGGCCGAGGAAATTAAAAAAAATATTGTTGTAAAATGCCGCTAACGCATTTTATATGCCAATAATTCCTTTAGTATTTGCTGAAAACCAGAGGCTTGGAAAAAATAGGGCGACGCTTAAGCTTCCTCTTAAGAGTAGGCGCGACAGCGCTTTTGCCTTTTTATTTTTTCTTCATTGTAAGAGCAGTGCGCATTCCAAACGCACTTCACTTTCATATACCGCCATACACACACAACGTGTTTACTTGGTGCCCCGCTAATATGTATGAACCAATGGGAGCTGTCTCTATTTTCTCGAGAGCTAGATTTCAATATTACCTTGGTTTCGAACCTTATCTCTGACGCAGGTGTTGCATTGCACAAGGAATAAAGTACAGGCAATACATAAAATTTCTTCGACTATTGTGTTGCCCTCTCAATGTGAGCCTATGCGCTGAGGCAATTTGTTTCTCCCTCTGGAGGCTGGTGGAGCTCGTCGTCAGCACTTGTTCATCAGCTTGTTTCAAGGTTTTTCTTTTTTAAAACAGCAAACCATCCCTCCCTCCTAGCTGTCTTTAACAGATGATTAAATGCTCATTCCGTTCGGGACCACTGGTCATAGGAGTGAGGGGTCTTTGTGAGGTTGTCTTCAAGATGTCACCTACACATTCCATTTCCTCACTGTACGGTCTTCCTTGAATTCTCATAAAGTGAATCCAGAAGACAGATGAAAAAGTTCTGATTAAGACGTTGTCTACTGTAAAGATTTATTGGCGGGCTTACCTCAGCCCTCAAGAGCCCAGAGTATTAAATCGGGTACAACAAATGTGTGCTCGATCGGCCACAAAGAATTCCCGTTTTTAAAATTCGAACGTGAACCTTACCTGTCAAAACGTGGCTTCGTGAAAGCTGAACTTTTGCGTCATCAGCCACAAACTGTTGATCCTTGTTATGTGTTTTGTCGTGATGCCGTGTTGTTTGGGGACAATCTTCAACGGACTTTCAAAAAGAGCGTTAAGATTACGCGCTAATAATAATAATAATTGGTTTAGGGGGGAAAGGAAATGGCGCAGTATCTGTCTCATATATCGTTGGACACCTGAACCTCGCCGTAAGGGAAGGGTAAAAGAGGGAGTGAAAGGAGAAAGGAAGAGAGAGGTGCTGTAGTGGAGGGCTCCGGAATAATTTCGACCACCTGGGGATCTTTAACGTGCACTGAAATCGCACAGCACACGGGCGCCTTAGCGTTTTTCTTCCATAAAAACGCAGCCGCCGCGGTCGGGTTCGAACCGCGCTATATTATCAGATTTTTACCATCCATGGAAGGTTCTAAGGTTCCATGTGATCTTTTAGTGCTCATAGGACTGTTCAGTCTGTGGAAGAGCCGCATGACAGATTGCCACGTAGAGCCGCGAGGTTCATCCAAGTCTCTGCTCAAATACCAGTGTGCTATGTTGCGGGTGGTATATGCTGCGCAGGATCGACTTCCTGCCTGGCTGCCTTCCCTCGATCCGTGGGGTGTCTCCCGGAATTTTGATGCGCAGGTAAAGCGAGAGTAGGATGCTGGTGTGATTGCGTATGACAGGCTGCGGGATGCGACCTGGTAAAGTCGGACTTGAAGCTTGCCAGGGTACGCGTACTTCTGTGCAATGAAAAAAAAAAGCCCCTTTAAGTCATATGCGTTTCGTGCTCGTCTGGCATGCAGCGGGACTGAGCTCGAACCCCAATTCCTGAGAATTTCTTTTTAATTTGAAATTTCTGGGAATATTTCCGTGACATTTCTGAGGCCGTCCTGTCAACCACAGGTCACGGCGACAGCTTTTCGACCGAACGAGCTATATGCGCTATCGCGTAATATATTCTCGGGAGAAACAAAAGTAGATTCAGGCCGTATTCACCTTATTAAAGTATAGAGCAAGAAATGCAGCGTAGGATGTATACGCATTCAACGCTTCCTTTGTGAAATGGCTGAAATTGTTCACCATAATACACAGTCATATATCTCAGACAGAGCGTCGACGCTAATTGAAGCGCAAATCCGAGTAGTTCTCAATTATATCGCCCTGGAGGTAAGGAGCTAAGGAAAAGCTGAAATGCCGTCGTTCTCCGCTGAGAACAGGAGCGGAAAAAAGTTTAGGAACTTTAGGACGTCCAAATATTAATGCCTCGGTTTTCGGGATGACCGTTATTTTTTTCCAGTTTCACCAAGTTCCTCCTAAAATTCTTTGTACCATCGTTTTTCTTTGAAGTACCGGAAGAGAATATTTCAAACGATATTAAAACTCATCGCCAGTTACAACTGTCACAGATAAAACATTACTGCTGCAACTTCAACAAAAATGCCGGAATTCGAAAAGCGCCTCGTCAATATAATCGGAGAAGGTTTAGCTATGGAGGTCCTATGCTTTCTAAAGCTCTATCCAGAACCACCCACGGAATGGGAGGATGTACGCCTACACACCGTCACGCAAAAAGCTTCATCGCGCTCCTTGAAGGTTTTTTTTTTCCTTTAATCGACACATATCCACAACTACTCGTGAAGGCGCTGGAGCAAATCGTCAGGGCTCCCACCACCCCCAAAACAAATGCACTCCCTCTCCTCGATCTTCTCATTTCTTTTCTTTTCCGAACCCGGGAGGACCAATGGGAGCACACAGGAAAGGGGGAGCAGAGAGAAACTGATCGCCCGTCTCTGTCCTGACTCTCCCTTCCTCACTTACGCCCCTTCTCTTGTCCTCTCCGATTTCGCCCTCGCGGTACGACAGCGCCCTCTACACAGCGCTGCGCGCGAACCCCCGGTTATAGGACTCCAAGCGGCCTCGCCGTGGATCGAGCAACCCGGTCCGGACGCGCCTCCGAGTAGAATGCTCCCAACTCTCTTGCCTACAACAGCGATCGATGAGGTGACGGCAAGTTTCCGCTTCAACAAGTGACCGCAAGGGACCCACTATGGCACGGACTTCGTTTTATTCGCTCGAAGTGGCCAGCACTGATGCGCCTAAACGACGGATGTCGCTGATATCATGGGTCGGGTTGTGAATGGATTTCGTTTCCTAAAACATAACAGGCTGAAGTAACTTTTGCGTTGTTCGGCCTTGAGCGGCGGTGGACGTCGGTGAACTTATACCCATCGATTGAGTATGCCCTGGGTGTTGGTCAGCTACGGCGAGGACCAGGAGCTGTGACTGTTTCCCTATCAGTGGACTTTTGCGAGTGCACTGGACGTCGTGTAGGACTGTAGCATGAAAGAACTTGGTCGGTTTCCTGCAGAGTAGACGGCTTCTCTACCATAAGTATCATTCGGTTGAAAAAGTATTACTTTCGTGTTCGTTCAATTCTTTCTTTTCTTTTACTCAATGTCTTAAAAATTCTACTTTCTCATTTTTCAGAATTTCGAGGCACTTAAGCTTCCAATCAACGTTGAGGGCACACTGAAATTAGGTTCGTAAAATGGATGTCTTTCCTGCAGCCTTGCGAAAAGTTCCTTTATTTCAAAGGAACTGGCCTCAAGATTTCATCAGTTGATATGAAAAGCCTTATTTGTGTTTAAACCTAATGTGGATTGTGTCCGCATTATGAACTGCTGCTGTTGCAGCTGAGAATACTTCCTTATTTGTTTCGCAGTTTAAAATACCTGAATTGAACGTAATGGTTTTTTCGCATTATAAAGGTGGCTACATGATACGATACTTGGGGACTCAGACTGCTGTATCATAAATGCGTTCCTCAGTGCTCCCAATGTATGACTTAAATTTAGTTAAAGCTGGGAAGCAACTGGCAAACCGACTGAGCGTAAAGTGGCTGATAATATTCTAACAGTGTTTGGAATACAATCGTGATGGTTTTCATCGTGATGTTCACAAAAGCGACACAAATTTAATTGACAGCATATTCTGTTTGTCGAAAAACTATAGGAACTGAGAAAATAAAATTTTAGACGATTGTAAAAAGCGCAGACCGCATTGCAATCTACCTTGCGTGTATAAACATATATACGCAGAAAATTAGTTTGACCTGTGGGCTAGCGAGTGCGAGAGCAAAACGGTGGGCTAGGAAAGTTACCGTAGTGCAAGGCTTAGAAACTATTTTCCCCGACTTCATGATCTTACGGGAAGACGGTAACATTCACATTTCACTGCCTGTGAACTTCGGCCGGGTGTGTTCCTTCAGCCTTGCATTCTGCAGTCGAATGCCTTAATAACTCAGATGCACTTGGTAAAGACTTCTATGATATACCCCGATATTTGTTTGACACAAATATTTGTTAATGGTTCTTCGCACTTTGTTGAGCTTTCGCGTTAACTGACGAGTTCACCAGACTCCTTGAGAAGCTCGCATAGTACGGACAGCGGAGACTTTACGCCTGCTTCTGGGTGCTAAACGCAATAAAGAAACGGCTCCTTACACAAGCGTATCGAGTTACACTGTCATTATATCATGCAATAAGTGCTTTTTTAAACCCTCAATATAAAGTTGCAAATAGTGTACGAATAAGCATGTAGTAAATATATGACATTCATGGTACCTGTTAGTACTAGTAGTTAGTAAAGGTCGAGCTAATAACATTTACTACGCCTTCAAGTCAGTGACCGGAGCTAAGTTTAACAGCTATACTTCGAAGCGGCCACTACCTTTTGAGAACGAATTGATAGGCGAACACTGTACTTACAGCACAACCCTAACAATGTATGCTTAGTGTACTATCGCCTGTGACTGCGTCCTCACACAAGTAAATACAAATATATTGAAATCTTGTAGGTAATTTAATGACAGACATTTCTGCACAGTGACGTTTGCAATGAAATGATGGAACTTGCTAAAATACTTATCCTTACGGCTTGTCGTGCGTTCTGATAGGTTTAGTGCAGTTTGTTAAATTCTACATAATAGGAAAACATATACATATGTTTACTGTGCAAATATGTTTCTTGTGATGTAAACAAGTTTAATATGATTAGTGACAGACTCAATGAGAGCTTCTAGAAGTGTACCTTTACAGCGCACACATTAGGACTTAAATATGGCGGTACTTAGCTTACAAATCGTGGAAGGATATGGCTTCAAGCAGTTAATCCTAAGCTGAGCACCTAAAGCTGCCGGAATAAACAAAGCTATAAATTATGAAGGCTCACAAGCATGACATGCTCACTGTGCATGCACAGACAACATATTCATGGTCTCGTGTATAGTGCGTAAATCAGGCATTTGGTCGGGGCTGGTGCATCTTCCTGGTTGAGTTCAGATATCCGCCTTAATTCCGAGCCTGCGATTAAAGAAACAGTAAATGTTCCTAAGCGCATGATGCTGTAAATATAATTAGACAACAGTCATAACAACAAAACTTTCTGTTTTAGTTATTCTGTGTAACTTTATTTTGAGCTTTGAGCGAACGGTTGCTGACAGAGAAAGAGAGAGAAAGTCGAACGGAAAGGCAGGGAGGTTCACTAGGCAGCCCCCGTTATGCTACCCTGCGCGTGGGAAGGGGAACGGAGGGGGCAGAGAGCAAAGGGAAATGATCAACAGGGTTGCTAACAATGTAGTAACGAGCAGCCAGCGGTGGCAAAGTGACAATAATTGCAGCTTTTACAGCCTCTACTTTTACGGAGGCGTAAATAATCAATAACGAGGCAATTACAAGCAGTGATAGTAGCCACTGGCGGCACATGCTACCGTTTTACTGTCTTTATTTCCAGACTGCTGGATTGAGGCAGTAATGAGGAAACTAACTTAGCAAGCAACAAAATAAACCTTCCGTAGCGCAGCATGTTGTCTTAATACTAGTGAGTCGCACCGACAAAAAATTAAGACGGAATGACGTTTCGGCTCCCACACGGGAGCCTTGTTCACAATGAGGCAAAACGTTGCGGTGGTGCCTTTTTTATGCGGCGTATATGCGATCCCAGGCATCTCGCGTAGATAGGTGGAAGATTTTCGTCATTTCGATTGATAGTATGCGCTGTTGTTTGGATGATCAGCGACTCAAGATAGAGCCGTGATTTCCTGTCTCTCTCTTTGGCGACCACACGTGCCTCTGCCCAGTTGATATTGTGGCTGGCAGATACTGAATGCTCGGCAAGCGCATTTTGTTCTGCGCGCCGGTTTCTCACGTCATTCTTATGTTCACGCAATCTGCGTGCAAAATCTCCTGTTTCGCCTATGTATACTGATGGGCAGTCGGCACATGGAACCTGATAAGCAACGCCAGGGAATCTTTCTTTCTTAAGCCCGTCCTTGACATTGGCAAGTTGGCTTCTCAAGCAGTGTGCACACCATATGAACGTAAGATACGCGCAAGTGCATCACTGATGTCTGGGACGTATGGGAGAGCCGTCCGCTTTTCTGTGCTTTCGGCTGGCTGCATCCTAGGGCGGTCAAGTTTTCGCTGCATGGAGTCGATGATGTGCACCGGGTAACCACAGGTCGTGAAATCACGTCGTATGTGTTCCGATTCAGCCGCTTGGTCTTCCCGCCTGGAACAAACTTTCATGCGTCGGAGGAGCGATGAAACAACCGAACATTTTTGGCAATCTGGGTGAATTGACCTGTAACTGAGGTAACGGCCGGTATGTGTAGGTTTCCGATAAACGCTGAAATGTAATCTAGAGGAATCTCTTGTGACAAGCAGATCCAAAAATGGGAGACGGCCATCGATTTCTTCTTCCACGGTGAACTGTATGGCTGGCTCTATGCTGTTCAGTTGTACAATAAAATCTTTCAATGCTTCCCTCTTCACCACGCAAAAGCAGTCATCCACGTACCTTAGGAAAACTTTGGGGGCAGGCGTGAATGCAGCGAGCGCGCGGCCTTCGATTTCTTCCATGGTGAGATTTGCGACCGTGACGCAGATGGAAGCTCCCATCGCAGCACCGTGGATCTGCTTGTAAGGGACGTTCTCAAAGGTGAAATAGGTGTTTGTCAGGCAAAAACGGAGAAGTCGAGTCAGGTCTGGAACGTCGATAGGGGTCCTTTCAGGTAGCGATGGGTCGGATTCAAGGGCAGCGGTGCAGACTTTCACGGCAAGGTCCACTGGAACACTTGTGAAAAGGGATTTTACGTCGAAAGATACCATTATTTCACCGGTTTCCACTTCCAGGTGTCGAACTTTTTCGATGAAGTCCTGGGCGTTGCGTATGTGTGTAGGTCTTTTGCCTACGAGAGGGGAGATAACGCGGTGCAAAAATTTTGATAAATTCTGAAGAGGCGAACGCGTGAAGTCTACAATAGGGCGCAACGGGACATCAGGCTTATCAATCTTCGGGAGTCCGTAGATCGCAGGGGGTGAACCATTGTGGCATAGCAGGTAGTAATAGAGGGAACGTTGCTGTGGGGGAACCATCCGAAAGACATCCGCCAGTAGTTTTTGCAGTTCCTTCTGAAGTTTGGCCGTGGGATCCCGAGCAAGTTTAGCGTAAGTGCCCTCATCCTCCAAGAGAAGCAGCATTTTTTCCTTGTATTTGCTTCTATCAGGCAGCACCGTTTCATTCCCCTTGTCAACCGGGAGTACCACGATGTCTGGATTACTGCGAAGGCTCGTGACCGCTTCTTTCTGTTGACGTGTCAGTGACGAAATCGCGAGATGCGAAGGTAACATGGACAGAACGCCGACAACGCGTGTACGTGCTTCCTCTCGGCACGACGGGTCAACCTGGGTGAGAGCATTTTCCGCCGCACAAATCATCTTTCTTGTGTCGAGGGCCGGACCAATGTTGAAATTTAGGCCCAGGCTCAAGATTGACATTTCCGCCTTGTTGGGTTGGTAAGATGACAGGTTCCTTACAAACCTATTTGGGGCGTCCCGAGACCCGTCTCTTCGGCGTTGCATTAGCCTTTCTAGTTTGTGTTCATGAGCATGCTCAGCTTTTCGTGAACGGAGGCCAGCTTTGAAATTTGCGTGGAGTTGAATGCGGGGGAAATCACCGGGACAGTTGAATTCTAGTCGTCGTCGTGCGAAGAACGCATCATTTTCCAGTTTCCTGATTGTGTCCTTACAATCAAGAATCCTGGCTTGTAGAAGCTGTCACTCTGCCTTCGAGACAGCAGCCAGTCCGAACTTTGTGGAAACCGGTCGGTGCAGCGTCAGTGAACGAGGAATTAAGCTTCGGGCTTTGCAGGCGAGGTTGAACTTCAGGTGCCCCTTGAATGCAGCAATCCGAGTTGTCAACGAAACGAACCGTCGTGTCTCACTGATGATGGGTTGACCATACGTCTGGCGAAAATGCTTGTAGTCAAGGGTCTGACGGAATCCCGTCTGGTCGGGATGGTACATGATACTAGTGAGTCGCAACGACCAAAAATTAAGATGGAATTGCGTTTCGGCTCCCACACGGGAGCCTTGTTCACAATGAGGCAAAACGTTGCGGTGGTGCCTTTTTTATGCGGCGTATATGCGATCCCAGGCATCTCGCGTAGATAGGTGGCAAATTCCCGTCATTTCGATTGATAGTATGCGCTGTTGTTTGGAAGATCAGCGACTCAAGATAGAGCCGTGATTTCCTGTCTTTTTCTTTTGCGACCACACGTTCTTTGGCTACCGCAACGTTTTGCCTCATTGTGAACAAGGCTCCCGTGTGGGAGCCGAAACGTCATTCCATCTTAATTTTTGGTCGGTGCGACTCACTAGTATCATGTACCATCCCGACCAGACGGGATTCCGTCAGACTCTTGACTACAATGTTGTCTTAAGTTTCTACGCCTCGCGTAGGAAGACGCGTTGAATCAAGTGACCTGTGTGTGAGTGTAGAAGAAGCCAGGCGCGTTGTTGTGCATGTCAAAGCCGCGAGTCACTAGCGCTTGAGCTCGTCGTTCAAGCAACGAAACCACCGGCTGCTGAGGTACTCAGCGGACGTCAGGCGTCATAAGAAAAGTCTTACGATTTTCTACGTTGGCTTCTTTGAGACTGATGGACTGCTTTTTGATTGATTGATTGATTGATTGATTGATTGATTGATTGATTGACTGATTGACTGATTTATTGATGGATTGCCTTACTTACATACTACCTGACTGACCTACTCACTCACTCGCTAACTGATTTATTGACTGACTGATTGACTGAGTGATTGATTGATCGACTGACTGAGTGGATAAATAACTGATTGATTCATTGATTGATTGGTTGGTTGGTTGATTTATTTATGGATTCATTCATTCATTTATTGATACCAATTTGAAATCAAAGGAAATGGACGTGCCGACCATGTCGTCGCCAGCTTGTGCAGACTTGCCACCTGAACATTAGCCACTTGCTACATATTTGGAAAAAGCAGAGCGCACTATCACTATATACCTGATATCTACTGCCGTATGTGAGCACTGTTTTTAGATTCTTAGATCTCAAAAACTGGTGGGCATTTGACATAGAGCTTGATTTTTACGGATATGTTCTTAATGTGGAGGAGCTGACGTAATGTGAAGACGGCGTAGACCTCTCTCTTTTCCTCGAGGTAAAATAATTATGAATGCAATGCGATTGCAGTGCACCAACTGCGACGTCTTGTTAAAGGGTGACGTCAACATGAATAGACAATTGAAGGAACGAATGAATGAACAAGCAGATGAACGTGCTCTGATATACCTATTTGAAACACCATTAAGCGTTATCACCAACCAGTTTGTCATGAAAATTGATAAGTTCATTGGTGGCGCGAGCAGTACCGTTGTAGAGAAGAGAAGAGCACAAGTTTAAAAACTCGAGGCGCGCACAAGCTACTCCTGTAGGGGCTTCCATCCTTAATCAAGCTCACCAGTGCGCTTCGTTCACCTAAGGCGTTTCTCCGGAAGGTGCAGAGAAGACGAGTGCTTCTTGTGTTGCAGATCTGGTCTAAACAACCGCCATTATTAATGAGTGTGTGAAAGATTCGGCCAACTTCAAGAGAAGCTATAAAAGTATTAGGCAGCAGAAGAAAGGTACGACTGGCTTTCTTGACATAAGGTGACGTCAACTGCTGAGTACACAACTGGTTGCGATCAGTCGCAGAAGCTTTTTTAACTGTAATTTACTTGAGTGGGGTCATTGTTCTTATCACCATTATCGTTCAGATGTTCCCCCGGAGTTAATTCAGCACAGCATAATGGGAGAAGTTCTACAAAGCGAGTAGTGCACAACTGTCGCAAAACTTTGAAGTAGGAAACTCTCACGTACTCGGAGTCCTTCACAGCAAGCGAAATATCGGAGCTATTTCTCCCAAATTAATGCGCGCTAATAACACAGTGTATCCGCTAAAAAATAACCGCACCGGTTACAGCGGAATATATTTAGTCATGCATGGCACATTTCACGACAATATTGTCCGTTGTTGGAGCCCCCCTCCCCCCCCCCGCCCCCTTTCCGGGTGAAACATATAGTAATCACCGACCTGGCTTGCTAAGTCGGCTGAGCTTTTTTTACGGCGCTTGCAACATGAAATTTACTACAATAGTTGCCTTCTCAGCAAACGTAGTGAAACAACGAAGAAGAAACCTCAGTAGATCCTTGCGAGAAATGTCACAACCGCACTAGTTCGCTAAAGATGTCCTGCGTACGCACGCAATATATAGGCTAGTCACTTCAAGCTAGCATTCAGGGTCATAATACGGCTTCTCGCGAAGAAACTTACGGCTTCTCGCTTCAGGTAACAGCATGTAACAACAAGAGCAGATGCGCTCGTTTCCGAGCAACTTTTACTCCCGGTTCTCCTGTCCAAGCTAAATCTGGCATGCTTTGCGCATTTGCATTTGGTCCCAGCGTGTGAATTGTATTCAAGCAGAGTAGAATTATCTTCGCTATAATTGTGGCTAAGATCTTTTTATTATTTCGGCACATGGAGCAGCATGAGAATTGCAGTATAAATAAATTTCGCTTTGATTCTGTTGTAGCCTAATGTACTATTGTCGGATTTACTTTTACCTCGAATATAATATGCCTTCGGTTTTAAACTGTCACCAGTATCATTTATCTATTTTAATCAGCAAAACAACCGTCGTTCATAAGGAGGCGCAGCAAAAGTACTACCTCGATGGAAAGAAACGCGAACAACCCGGCGCCAACACGCTTCGCTGTTTCAATTTTTTTTTCACCGCGCGTTTACTTCGATGATAGCAAAAAGACCCTAGACTTGTCCATGATACATTCTAGGACAACTGTAAAGTCTTTTTCGTACCACCCATGTAAAAGCGCGATGGAAATATATTCTAACAGCTGCACGCGTTGGCGCCGGGTTCGCGTTTCTTTCCATCGTTGTAGTACATTACAGTTTCGTCAAGCGACACAAAAAAGTCGCATGGTTCCTAAATATTCTCGCTGAAATAATTTCCCAGAACACGTTCAACAAATAAGCACTACAGTGGGGATCATTTATTACGAAGGTATTGCTAACAGTAGGATTCCTATTCGTGTTAATGAAACGTGACCAAAAAACTTTTTTTTTAGTGAAAAACATGCCAACGGTTGCAGGCTTGCGCTCAGAGTGAATATGACCATTTTGTTGAGTTTTTTACGTTTAGTAGCACACACCGTCTGAATTCAACGCCAGAGAAATCAGCCAGTCACGTGGGACTGCAAAGCAGTTTCAAGACTAAATCATCAACTGAGGCCCTTCAGCGCGCGCAGTGGCGTAAAAGTACCGGAGACTTAGTCAGAATTGCGCGGCCCACACTGTACGGAACAAAAGGCCACCTCGATTTATTCATAGGTGTACTGTAAAATGGTGGACGTTTCGGCGAACTATTCGTAAATTTGGAGCTTCAAAAATGCAGGCAACTGCTCTTCTTTGTGCTGCACACCAACCCGAAAACTTTTGAGAGATGAGCCACTAGCGGTTAATTAGAAGTGTCACGGCTAAGGTGTGTAAATTGTAGTCGGGTGGATAGATTTTTGTCACAATTTCTGAAAACCTTTGTTATTTTTTTTGAATTTATGCACAGGAAGACTGTTCTTAGTTTAAGGAATTACTAGCAAACATCTACTAAACTGTATAGCAATTTTCTTTGATATGGAAAAGGCCTATGATAGGACCTGGCAGTTCAAGATCCTCCGCGGCCCAGCAGACATAGGTATTCGTGAAAGAGCGCTGAACTGCTTAAGGGATCTTCTGTCTCGCTGTTTGTTTCCAGTGCGCCTGGGTTTCAACCTTTCCAAAAGAACTCATTCTCGAGAATGGGGTACCGCAGGGGTGTATTTTAAATGCTACTCTGTAGTGGGAGCGAATTCCGCGGCTAACATAATTTAAAAATCGATTATGCATTCTCTGTATGTCGATGACCTTCAAATAGATACACATACACTAGTCTACCAGCCTGTATTTTATGCAGTACGCTTCATCTTTAAATAATGCTTGTGGTTTTATTTAGTGCTTTAGGGTCTTTGAAACATACTGCCTATACATTTTATAAAGTGCGCCATCACATATTTGATACTGTCGATGTCAAGGAAGGAATCGGCCGCATTTCACCAACAGAACCTATTAGGTTGGAACCCATTCAATACAAACGCAAAAAATTGCAAAAGCAGGAAATGCAAGGTCTGCTATCTGTCAAAAAAAAAATTGAAATAAAATCAAACGTTATCCGCAGCAGATGCCAAATCTACCGCGAGTTTTGTCCTGAAGCGACTGCTTTTTCTACTAGCACAGCGGTCATATTGCCTAACTTGAAAGGCCACGGATAGTTTCGTGCATTATATACGCAACTCAAAATCGCAAGAATGAGAGCTAAGGACATGTGCAGCGTTTTGTACATTCTTATTTTTTGTAGCCAATTTCTGGCTCAGTGCAGCGGCTTGTTTAGTTTTATTGTATTATAATTTTATGTTACCAGCATATTAAACTAAATTATAAAAAAAACATTTGCACAAAAAACTCTGCCGTTATTTTTTCTCAGAACTCTAATGAATAAGGTAGAGTTTGATGCATTACAATTGGCAATACAAAAAGCACTTATTGAAAAAAATATTCATTTTAAACTCTCAAAATCGTCAGTTTTCTCACGGTAAGGAAATAATTTACACGAGATGCGCGCGGGTGCAGCAATAGCTCAGTTCTCTTGTGAAGAAGCCTGTGAACCCGAGTGGCGGCAATATATTTTTACGAACTAGCGAGCCGATTTCACCTCGTGAAGTAGTGCTTTCGCATTAAAAAGGCGATTGCTTACTCATATCTAGACTGAAATATCATAAGCGTGGGGAAGCGCAAATTTTAGCTTACTGTGGTGTCTAATTCTATGCGAGGCTGAGTCGCCACTCACCGTCTACAGCTTGCAGCGGTGACCGTTGTCCTCTCCTCCCCATTTTTGTGTAGATGCTGAGATTCTCCACACTAAATGCATTAATGCAATAGCATGAGAGTGCCATCACCCCAAAAGCCCGCAGATTTCAGAGACAAAAATCCTTAACTAGTCAAAAAAGGTCACGTGACCTTGTTACATCTTCAAAACCTCTAAAACGTGCCAGGTGACGACCTGGCCACCGGACTGTGAGGAACGCGCCCACCGTGGCGGGTTGCAATAAAGTAAACATTGGAGGAGAAAGGTCATGGTGCTTTGCAACGTCACGCCTTTACAAGCTTCCACATGTTGTAAGCAAGAAAATCTAAATAAAAGGTCGAAAAAAATGTGACCTGTCTAAAATGATCTCTTTATTTAGCATTTTTTTTCAATTTAAAACCTGCTTCAATATTCATTTTACGTGCTTAGTTTTGCAAACACCTTTATTTATGTTTACAATTGTAGTCACAGTGCTCCCTCCCGCATGATGCTGACTACCCAGTTGCGGCTACGTCAGGATGCCAGTATCATCCTTGCTCTATTAGGCTTTCTCAAGCCCATATGATTTATGTGCTTCTTTGCGAATGCAGAATGCTCTTGTGCTCATGCAACTCTGTACGTGTGTCTTAAATGACCATGTGTCTTTGTGTGATTGTGTATTGCTTCATTATTTATGTCCCTCTTACCTCAATACAATGTCTTCCGCAATATCAAATGGGCAAAACATAAGCCACTACTGAAGCTAATTAGAGAACTTTGGCCGCTTAATGAAGCAAACCTAGTTTATTGGAGGACATGTTGCAAAAAATTGATATTTTAAAGCCTATGGGAGCGGCATGCTCATTACGCTGACCTAACTGGAGTCACTGCGATAAGCGATATATTCGTCATACTGCAATGAGCTCTAGGCCAATGACTTTCAGATTCCAGATGCAATTTTCCACTAGTGAAAACTGCATCATGGGAGCCTCTCTGGTTTTTTTCTGCGTCTTTAATTTTGTCTACGTTGCAGTGTGTCCGAGCCTACAGAAATAACCCGACATTTACATCCTCTGAACTCACGTTTGATGGAGCTCCGGACATAAATCCCTTCGATACCGAATAATATGAACGAGAAGGCTACCAATAATTTCTGCGGAATTTGTGCACAGAGTATCAGGCGCATTTTTATTACAGTTCTTGTGGAAGGGCCGAAACCTGTCGGAGTAATCCAGATGGTCGATATAGCCGAGTTGGAATGAACGAATTTGACTGTATCAGTTTTAGAGTATCTATGTCTCGAAGAAAAAAAAATCATTTATTGCCTAATTATATTGCAGAAAGTTTCTTCCCTAAATAAATTTCAAGCAATAAAGCAGCACAAACCAACCGAAGCCTAATTCCAGTTCTTATGCGGCATAAAATATAAAAGAAGTAACCTGAAATCTGTATGCCAGTACTTATGTGTGAGCAAGCAGTGCATTGTGAGACAAGATATTACAATAAATTGCTCTCAAGAAGGGTTTTACGATAGAGAAATTGGTGAAAGAATTCTGGTTCTTTATCACCAGCCGTCCCGCCTCGCGGATTGCGCCATTCTAGACAGCCTTGTCTTCGATCTTCTTTGGTCATTTGTACTTTCTCATAGTGCAGTTCAGACCGCAACATAGGCGCTAAAAAACGATACACAAAGGAAAGTGCCTTGGCACTACTGCATTTTTAGATGAAGACTAGGGAGCACAGTTCACGCCATTGTAAATCAGAAGAACATGTAGCCTTTTTTTTCTGGAAAGGTTTGTCCCTATCGCATTCTGAGTTGACCTAAAGATACAAGAAAATAAACCAATAAACCTATTTAAATAAAACAGCAAACTTGGTGAGGTTTTGACTCATATTCACACCACCACCGTTTGTGTCACCGCTTAGGCCGTCACTGTTTGCATTAGGCTGATAAAAAAGTCTATAAAAAGTAGAAAGCGAGCAGGGCAGATATAATATTAAAAATAATAATTGGTTTTTGGGGAAACGAAACGGCGCAGTATCTGTCTCCTATATCGTTAGACACCTGAACCGCGCAGTAAGGGAAGGGATATAGCAAGGAGTGAAAGAAGAAAGGAAGAGAGAGGTGCCGTAGTGGAGGGCTCCGGAATAACTTCGACCATATACCCCGCCAAAGATTTGGGAACCCTGCCATTTAATGGTGCGCTTTCATGCTTTTATTGCAGCCCTATCTTCAGAAAATAGGCAATCTAAGCGTGCCTTCGATTTAAAAATGCCGGCGGACTTTTTGCCACTGACCAAGTTCAAATTACTCCCGAGGAGAGCATTAGGCAGTTATAAACTTGATACCAGAAAAAGCTCTGCCAAAGAGAAAAAGAAAGAATTGGAACTGAGAAAACCGGTCAGGGTCTATAGGAGTTTTCGTGTTTGTTTGCACACGATGTCGCGGAGTTGCTCCCTTGTGTGTGCTGCTCACATAAAACTTTCGCCTGGCGTTGAACTCACTTCTTTCGTCGCACCGACTAGGCGGGCTGATGTCAACCGCCAGGCACGACATCTGCTCTTTCGTTTTATTCGTTTTTATTTATGCGCTTTCTTCGGTCGCGTACTAGATATTTATCTTTCGAACAAGCGCAATTTCATAGCCTCTGTTTCGGAGATGAGAAAAATCTCCCGAGACATGGAGACATGAGCTTCGCATGGGAAGTGAGTTCTTCTGCATGTGAACCAACAGCATGTGTTGTGATCGCTTCTTCTTCTTAGCTTTTCTGGGCCCCTTTCGTCAGTCATCGCTGCACGTTGTTTGTTTTTTACAATTTATTTTTGTCCCTCTTTTCTCTTTCTTCGACGACCACTGTGGCGTCCTGGTTCGGTGTTGCTTCCAAAATACTGTTGGCAGCGGTGGTGACTGGTGCTGTGAACGATTTGAATGCGCTTTGAGACACGACGAAACAATGAACAGTGCCCACTTCTTTTTTAGGTAACATACACGCCTCCTCATTATTTCGTTGAATGTGTAGGGAACGCTCCGTCAGTGAAGACTTCGACGCAGACGGGAGCGTCAAGCTGGAAAGGTGTGCACCTGGTGCAGACCTCCCATAGAAGGTATTACACGTGCATATCATGAGCGGAGAGCGCGTTACGTAGCGGCAGACTTTTGATCTACCATCTTCAGCTGCGCGCTAAGTGGGACCGTCAAGCGGTATCGGTGTGCTTGAACCTCTGCATGTGTTATTTGGACCATGGTTCTGCTTTCTCAGCGGTACACTCCCACAGTTAGTGGTTCAGCAGCACCAGCTGGCATGAAATAGGAAACAATTTATGGGAGGGATGAATGAATAAACTTTTATTCAAAGAGAAAGGCCCGTGCGTGTAGCGGGGCCGGCTGGGGAAGAGGACCCTCTACGTGAAGTAACTGTATAGTTCCGAACTGTAGGGGTACAAATCGAAAAGGGAGTAGAATTAACTCACTGTTTTCGGCGAGAAGGCCATCCTTACACTGTACGTAAGACCATTTGCTATGATTACAGCAAAGTCTAAACTTAGAAAGTGCTCTCATTCCTATCGCTTGCCCTGGCGGTCAGCAAAAATAAGAAAGTTTTTTTTTTCAAAGGCAGATGATTGCGATTGTCGACAATGCGAAACTTTGAAGCAGCTATTCACGTATTTTCATGCTCCCTGCCAGGGTTGGCAGGTGGCACATTACGATGCTAGTTGCCCTACTGGATCTTCCCCTGGAGCACCTTCCCATCGTCCATTCCTCCGCTATCGCCTTGGAAGCTGACATTTCGCTCTGCCATGGTTGTCAGATCGCGTGTTACACCAAAAACATCGACGATGGCGACTATGACGCAGATTGCAGGAACGGACGCCTAAGAGCTGCGCTCGAAAAGCGACACAAGATTGGATAAGGCGGAGTAAGGTTATGGATTTGAATTACGTTGTCAACAAAAACGACGGCGTGGAGTTTTGTCTGCGGGCATGACGACCGCTTTGCTTCGAGCTATAGTAGCCATGTGCCTCACTGGATTACCACGGTTCTTACGCCTTCTTCAGGCCTTCGCCTTGTGCCCTTAAGCGGCGTTCATTACTTGGGAACCCTAAGGGGAGGGGTTTCTACTGCCCTCGCTCTACAGCTGCGGAAAGGCACGACCTTGTGGCCTTCTCCCAGACAAAGCTCTTGCTTATCTCAATCTCGGTGAACTTCATTCTTTGTTGTGAGACCAGAACTAATTTGCCCGATATGTTTTTTGTTTATTCCTGTAGTTCTTGGGATACATTTGTCTGAAGATATTATGGGATGTTCCCAGTGTACCTGTTTTTGTTTGTCTTTAACGGAACACTTCGGTCATTACGTGGCGGTGGAATTTTGATGAAGGTGAAATACAACACACTTCCCCTTAGCATGCGATGGCAAAATATGTTAAAGAAACGGATGTGAACAAATTGATCCGGAGCCCTTCATTGTTCTGTACTTCGTATGCCGCTTCCAGCTGTGAGATGTCCAATACACCGCACCGGGCCGCTCCATACTATACTATACCATGCCATGCTATATGTCATATCATACCATATCATATCACACCCCAGCATATTATGCCATGCCGTTCCATATCACACCGCAACATACGATACTACACCGGAGCATACGAAGCACCACCACAGCACACACAACACTGCACATCCTGCTTATAAAACATGTTATACGGTACCACACCATACCGTACCGTACTGTACCATACCATACCATACCAGACCAGAGATCAACTTATTGATTTCTCTCTTGTCGTTGAGTATATTGTTCAGGTGTGGTAGAAGATACTTAAAATTGGGGCATGAAGGAATTAAACAAATTCTTGGGTTCGCTTTGATTCCTCTCTTCCGTGATAGGCGCCCGAAACTAACCTGCTTTAGCCCTCTTGTTGCTTTCATACCACGAAGATCTTGAAAAAAGCGAAGCAGAGGCCCAGCTAGACCAAAAAATGAGCCGACGCTGAGACAGCGATCGAATATCGAGCGTTAAGACAACTAACATAAGTCGCCGGTTACAATCTCTGCCGTGAGCTAGACTCTAACTTAAGTAGTTAGTTTGTACTGCACGAGACGTGAAACCGTATGCCACCACCCCGAGCACGTTGCGAGAAATGTTTGAGCCGCAATGTTCATATCAAGATTCGTAACGACGGGAAACTGGGGGTACATAGGTCGCCGGTTCGAATTCCTCCTGTGAGTGAAGCTCTCTAACTTCGCTAGTAAGTTTATGAAGCAAAGAACGCTTAGTCGTATGACATCAAAACGGTTGGCCTACAACTTTTCCATGAATGTTGAGACTAAGGCTGCGTTCTAATACTCTAGACGTCTAACAAGGCGTCTACTGTGACGTCTAGGAAGCAGTCTACATGTCCATATATTAGAACTTGTCTACTGCTCACTCCGCCTCGCGGCATAATAATGTGACTAAAGCTTATGAACAGTTGTACTACTATTTCTCACAAACTGACAAATAACGATAACTAAAAACGTCTTTTCAACAAGTTCACACATTTCTTCTGCAATGACTTTGCGCGTAAACCGGACTGGTGAATGTGCCTATCGGTCAGTGTACTTGTAGCAGACGGGGCCGCTCTCCGAAGACGACGCTAAAGAGATATGCGATTATTCTTTTATTATTGAAGCTAAACTGTACGTGCTCCTCCAACGTGCTCGTACAGACGGTCTTGTAAACATAAGAAAGAATACGAAAGACTGTAATCAATATGCGCGAAATGCGATACGGCTAATTACACTGCAACAGGAAAACACATACGTGACACTAAACCTGCTGTCTGCCGTACGTGGCACTCGGAGACAGCGAGAGACCTAAATACAGCAGCGATCTTTAATCCTGCAAAGACTAAAAGCAATTCGCAACATGCCGGTGTATTTGTTCTGTGAGTGTAGAGATAAAAAAGAATGCACGCGAAAGAGTTGATGCAAATAATACAGCAACAAAATAACACATTTGTTAACCGTCACGCCAGCCGTCTTAACGCCCGTCGAGGAAACCAACGACAGCGACGGGTATTCTCTAAAATCAAGGTGCTCATTAAGATCCGGCATCGTCAGATGCCGGATCACGTAAATAGACCTACAGCGTCCGCTGCTGTAGCAAAGCTCTCAACTGCACGATTTTCTTCTGCGTGATTCGCTCCTAGGAATCGCACGTCCACGAAGATTAATTAGCCACTAGTTTGCGTACCAAATAACATGATGGAATGACTCACATTTTTCCTTTCCTATACTCCGCGTACAGTCCGACGCCCGCAAGAGCACGACTCGCTCTTCCGCGTACATCAGCTCCGCCATCTTTAGACAGCAAGTTTGCCTGCATCGATGTGGACTTCGGCGAAGCATTCTTATGAGACTGCTTCGCCGAGAAATGGAATGCGTCCCAAAATGGCGGCCGTCCGGCCCGACTTTGATGCCAGCCAAACGGATATAGAGGGCATCCCAGCTTACTTTAGCCAGAGTTTAATATACGCTTAGGCACTTTAATACGGCGCGACCAAATACATGCTGCCAGCTATCGTATGTAGCAAGTCACAAAATTTGTGTATTGTGCTTAATTCCATAATTAGAAGATAATTAACCAGCTTCGAAAGCAACGCAGATCGGCGAAAAGTCCAATGAGGAAGTTGTAGAACGGTCCGCGAAAAGTTCAGGTGAAGAGTTTGTAACTTCCCATCTATTATGTATCGGCTTTTTTGTGTTCATTGCAGATGCACGGGAGATAAAAAAAATACCGCCTGACATGCCTGCTTGCGCGCAGCGATTGCAGTGCTCTCAAACGTTCCGCGTAGGAACGAACAGATCATTTAGCCCGGTGTGCTGCCGCTTAAAAGGAGACAAGGCAGCGATGCAGCAACAGGCTGTGCGATATAGGCCAGCGGTATGTTTCCCTTTGGGCGCTTGAGAGCGACAAGCAAACCCAGTCCTTATCGCTTGCGCTCGCGTAAGTCGCGCAGCGAGCGCCTGCGTCGCAGCCCTGCAAGTTTTTAATGCAGCAGCACACTGGGCTAAATGATCTGTTCGTTCCTACGCGGAACGTTTGAGAGCACTTAATCGTGGCGCGTAAGCGGGCATGTCACGTGGTATTTTTTGTGTTTTGGCGAGCATCTGCAGAGAGCGAAAAAAGCCGATACCTTAAAGATGAAAATTTAGAAGCTCTGAAGTCCGACGTTTCGCGGACAGTTCTACAAGTTTTTTTATTGGAATTGCTCACCTGTCATTGTCGTTAGCGAAGTTGTTTCCGTAGTTCAATGAGATACGGGAACGGGGCTGCTGGATGCGAAACCACTCATGCGGATACCTCTACAGGCTGCTCCGTGTCTCTGCTGGCCGCCAGTGGGTAATCGCTGCCGGAACTGGCAAAACCGAGATCCTCTACGAACGGTCCGCGAACGTGTGTGCTGCAGGCTGTAGCCACCGCATCCAGGATGTATACGAAAGAGGGACCGCGTCGCAAGAACGGTCGCGCCAAAATTCCTCCTCGGGGGCTGCGGGTTTCGCGCTTATGTGGTATCCTTGCTGTCAGCGCGTGCGTGGTCATGACAGTCGGCTAGCAACTTAGTGCATATGAGCTATAGCTCTGCATCTGGGCGCACACGGTAAGCACAGGGACGAAGAAATAGTCATAAGCGTGTAGTGCAGCATTGTGCTCTGAGCCGTAGAAGGCCGTCGTGCTAACGCGTTATCCGAGAAACTCTAGCTCAAAGAAAGCCCTGAAAAGTACCGACGCCAACGGAGGTGCGGGACGGTTTGTGAAGTGTAATTTATACATCGAGGCATTGCAATTCCAGAGAACGATAGAAGGTTGAGGGCATATTCGAAATAGAAGTTCGTGTTAACTGGAACATAAGTCCCGATTTTATCCGATCATTTCTCAGAAATCACAAATGTTTGTATCTCCAGGTTTAAGCCCAGTGAAATTTATTTTGTGGAAGACAGCGTTGCAGCGCCATCACATTGGAAGTTCCGCCTGCCTCATGTGCCCTGTGACACACAAACGTAGGTGTCACAGTGCTCTATAAAAACTGTGGTCCATTACTTGTGGCGGATCATGCAAAGTTAAAAAAATTGTCTTTTTTATAGGTGATGTTAACTCGCAATAAAAAATGTTGCTGATATATTGCGTGAGCAGTCTTTATATGGTAAAGATGATTGCAAGGCGGCTAAGCGATGCATGCGGCCGAAAAGAGGTGTGTTA
Organism: Amblyomma americanum; assembly: GCF_052857255.1. NCBI lineage: Eukaryota > Metazoa > Arthropoda > Arachnida > Ixodida > Ixodidae > Amblyomma > Amblyomma americanum. Next base: position 99,223,264 of record NC_135501.1, read on the forward strand.
TTTTGTATGCAAGAGGAGCGCCGTTTTAGCAAATCAAACGGAAAATAAAATTTACATCTTTTGTACGTTACAAGTTGACGTGAACTATGTGTCTGACCTTTTTGGTTAGCTGTGGCAGTGATTTCTCAAATATTTGTCACTGCTTCCTCACAAAAGAATACGGTACATGTAGACAGCGTTTGTGTTTTTACCGCCCTCATCTCATCTCTTCTATTCAACGTTTTAGGGAAATTAGCTCGCACACATGCCGCAGACAGTTTATAGCGTTCGATACAGCTAAAAACGAAGTTCGCTCTTCTCGTACGCTTTTCGCGCAAGCACTTTCTGGGAATACAAACTGATAATATGAACCAAATTGGGCGGTTTAAGATACTCTAAACCCAGAGCACAATGCAAGCACTCTCACTTTGCTTGCGTTTCCTACTACTCTATCAGGGTTCGAAACTGTAGTAATGGCAGTCACCATAATACGTTTTAACAGGCTGCCAATCAAGTTCAGGTTTCCTGAAGCAATTTTTTTTCTTTCAAGTGTACCGTTCAATTAAGATAATATAAATCGGTAAGCGGAGCAGTAGAAAATTATGATTGCCCCTGAAATTTGCGAAATAACTGCTGTAATATATGCGAAAAATAATACAAGGAGGGCGAACGTTAACACTGACCAACAAAGAAATAATGATTAAAGAATGAGCTGAGAATTTGCGAACTTTATATGTGGACGCAACTGACTGGAAAATGCGTTTAGATTTACAAGTGCAAGTACACTCGGCCGTTAGATATATCTTCAGTGCGACCTTCGAAAACTGTACACAGAACGGTAGCCGCCTGTGTATCACTGTGTAGTGTTGTTTCCGGAAAGGTTTTTTTTAAATCGAGGCCTCCTTCTGTGTTGTTCTGAAATAGTGATTACCACGCTTGCTACGCCCAATGCAGGAAAAAGCCCCTCCCATATCTGTTCAATTAACCCCGTCCAGTGCTAGCTAGTACACTTTTTTCCTGCGAAACTCCTAATGTCAGTTGTTCATCTATATGCCACACCTGCAATGCTACCATCTCTTGGAATGCAGTTCGTTACCCTTAGCGACTATCGGATATCTTGAGCCTGAATTACACTCACTGCCCATGTACATGTCTGCAATGTGCCGCTACATGGGCGTTCGCTTCAAGGGCGTCGGGAACGTATAGCATTAATTAGCAGCAGGACACCGTGAAACACGCAGTCAGTGTGCTACATGAAGAGCATTCTGCAGAAGAGATAATAATGTCTGTTTTGCTTTTACTGAGCGTTTTGCCCAAAGATGAAAAAAATAACAGTTCTGCTTAACGCACATTTGTTCCTGAAATGAATGATCCGCTGGTTTCCCACATTCATCCGCAATGGAGGCTAAATATAATCACCAACCTAAGTAATCTTTGATTTATTACAGGTATCCTGATGAAAAATTGTTCAATTCGCTCCTGCTAATCAGTAAAAGAACTGATATTTTGAGCATTAAGCTGTGAAGCTGGTATGGTGGAAGTTCTTCGCAAAAGAACTCTTCTTTGCAGACGTAAGTAAGCTCATCTAGTGCGGTCATTTAAAAAGAGTTATGTGCAATAATTCAGTCCTAATACAGACCAAAAGATATTTTGCCTTTAGGGCAGGAAGTAAATCTTTTCTTTTGTGGCACTACTAAAACAACTGTAAAGTAGGAATATTATTTTGATTTCATTCCATATCATTTCTTTTATCGTTTATTTTAGGTTCAGTGTTAAGTGTTCAACGTTCCAAAGCGGCTCAGGCTATGAGGAACGCCGCAATGGACTGCACAGGATAATTTCGACCACCTGGGGTTCTTCAATGCGCACTTAGATAAAGAGCACAAAGGGCTCTAGCATTTCACCTCCATCAAATTGCGACCAACGCGGCTCGAATCGAACCCACATCTTTCAGGTCAACAGCCGAGTTCCACTACCACGGAGCCACCACGACGGTTTCTTGTTTCTTAGAGCACGAAACCAGCGCTATGCCTTCTCTCCAGCGGTCAATCTCTGAAGTCGATATTTCTGCTTACGCTAATGGTAGCACGTCCGCTGGTTTCTTCCCTGTTAGTGAGAGCTATGCGCCGTCCCTGAAATATTCACGCGTTCAGCGCCTCTTTGGCCCCACCTGGCTCCTTAACGAGGGACCCTCCTCTTTACTATGTACACAAGTGTCGCACGAGGCTCGAAGCTACAGGGGCAATAGCCAGACATGCTCGCGCAAGTTGGTCCCCGATTGAGCTTCTTTCTCACGTCCATTCTTTATGGTGCGACCAGGGTGCACGTGTTACTTTACTCCTGGCATGCTTTTCTATATGCCTACTCAGGGCGGCGTTAATAGAAAAAAAAAGAAAGCCTCCGCTGCCGCGTCTTGCTAGCGATGCATTGCCTTCTATAGCCATTTCGGCACTTAGCTTTTAGCGTCCTCTTTGCAATACGTGGTCGTAAATCCGGCACCGGAGCGTTTGCTCCCCGCTTGCACTCTTTATGTCTGCCTGCGGCAGCACGACAGCATCCATTTGCGGCGTTTATTGGGGCCAATATAGAAGCTAAACTGGCACCGTCTTACTATGATTTTTGGTTAGCTATTGACCGATAGGAGCATTTATGTAAAAGTAGTGCCGCGCAAAAACAGGGACAGAAGACGAAGACACAAACAACGGGACAGAGCCAGTCCTGTTTTTTTGTCTTCCTCTTCTGTCACCGTTTTTTCCTCGTCACTACTTTTACGTAAGAACCACCGGGTAGCCCACACCAAGATTTTGATGGAACATTTGTACTTTTCTGCATAGAATGGCCAACTTTTATTTTTTTCTTGCTTTGATTTTTTTTCCTTCAGACAGCAGTCGTGGAGAAGCCATTACCTATGTACTAAATTCCGGCAGAAACGAGTGCGCATTTAGGGGCAAATGACTCTTCAGCAGAAATTCTTCGTGCTTCAGAGCAGTGCAGCTGTATGAGGAGATTTCAGAGAGCATTAAAACGAATTACTATATCTTTCACATGGCACACAACAGGGTGTCACCTCAACCATATTATCCAATTTCTAGGAAAGCGAATCCAAAGCGTTCTTGGCAATTTAATAGCGACTCCCTTCTTTCATATAAATTCATAGGGGAGAACAGAAAGCTTCATCCAATGGCGCTGGTGTGCATTAGGGCTTCTTTTGTACCGGTTATAAAGTTTTCCATGCATAACATTAGTAGACCAATGGTCGTAGACATTTCGAAGGAGTTTGGTCAGAGACATCAAGCAGATATGCAACCGCACTGCAAAAGAATAATCTGCATAAGGCAGCAGACTCGGAATGATGGTTCAGCACACGAGTATTTCATAGGATATATGTGAGTGTAATAAAAAATAATCTCTAGCTTTTCATTATTACAGTGTTGTGCAGTACAATACCCAGCTTTCTGTTATATCGGCAACAAGTTTCATATTCCGGCTACCACTGCCAAAGACCCCTAAATGGACGGCAAATTTTCAATTTTTAATAATCGACAAACTGAAGAATGGACTAAGATAGTGCGTAAAGACATTGATATCTTTGACTTGCTCTTGTAAGCGCTGCCGATTAAGATTTATGTAACGCCTCCTCTGCTCCTACCGAGCAGTTCCCATGGGTATAAGAAAACTGTGTAATGTAGCAAACGTTCACAATTTGCACGACAATGTTTGCTGTTCAGGGCTGTGGAGCAGGTATGGTCAGCCGTGCAAACTAGAAGCGGATACCGGAAATGGCGGGACTTACTAAAGCCCAATATACGAGTATGATGAATAAGTGTACATGGAAATGATACAAGAAAGAGAAGTCTGGTTTCCCCTTGTTTCTCTGTGTTCTTCGTCATGTTTGCTGTTCGAAAACCAGCCTAAAAACCAGCAGGCGAATTAGTAAAGACACGCACGTTTAATGCCCCTCGAAGAACAGCCCAGAAGAACACACCATCTTTGTAAGACAATAAACAGCGTTCCATACTCGGAATAGTATCAAAAAGACTTGAGCTCGCGGACGGCACTTCCTTTCTGAAGACAAGTGGTTTGTGGCGACTATTAGTATGCATGTCATATAAGAAATTCATCGAGTATGGTGCGAGGGTAATACCTTGCGCACTCGTGGACCTATGTCCTGTCCATGCAGGTCAAAATATAGCGACCGGTACATTCGCACTGAGAATAGCCTAAAAATGTAGCATTTATATGAAATATTATAGACATGGCAGACAAATACTCAGCACAAAAACGAAATAGTAAGAGAGAAACAGCAAAATAAACATTTGTAAGACGAAAAATAAAAATTATAGGAAACAGTGAGGTTCGGTACAGCAACGGAAAAACATAAAAGTACCCACGTTTAAGCTGGTGTGATTGGTCTCGCAAGCAAATGAAACTGATTGAAACTCACCAATCCCAATCTGTGGTAACACATATATTAAAGTGGCCAATCTAGAATGAAAATTAGGCGCGGAATTCAGAGAAATTCTGAATATGGCTGGTAGCTATGTCTTCAGCGGGTTTTGTCGCGGCATCAAGGTCAAGCACCTGCCTGTGCTGCATTTATGAAGCCTTTAATTTATCAACCATGCCTGAGGACGCCATGCGGTAATATATAAGCACGTCTCGTATCTATACATATCAGATGCCCTCATTTCAATATGTACAACCAACTAGCCCCATTTTTCATTTTATTATACTTTGTCTATTTTTGGGGGCAACCAAAGGAGCTTCAGGATTATTGTCTTGACCTCTGGGTCAATCATCAATCACGGAGCAGCGAAAGATTTTCAGCCGAAACTTTTCTTAGTTTATTTGCTTAGTTAATTTTTTCTTGCGAAAGTGAGCCTGCTGGAATAAAGTGTTATTTACAATTAAAGATAATCAATGGACTCTCGCTGTCGTGACCCACCCACATGTGGAAGTACAGGTGCAGGTGGCAGGTGCGGCTTACTGAGGGATCCTTTGGTTGGATGGTGGGTAAGGCCGGAAGAATGGAGGTGCATAATTACGGGCTGGGTCTGGAGGTGCCTCCTCGACAGTGCTCCCTAAAGGCCTCACAGACTTACAAGTACCAGAGATATTTTACTGCAAAAGTAATGCTACTCCACTGCGCCCCACTCTCTCGGGAACCCATTTCTGTTGAAGAAAAACCTCCACCATTCCCCACACCCCCCAGACACACTCTCCCAGCACTAAGCTCCCTACCGCCCTGCCAACCTGCCCATCTCCATAATAGACCCACCATTCAACTCACCTACACCCACCTTCACCCTCCAGATGCGCCATCAATTACGTACCCATCCAACTCGACGCTTCACAAGGGCGCCGCTACCACGGCCCGTACAAGCTTCTTCGATAAACCGGAGAATTTAACTACGGGGTCGCCTCCGATGCAGTTACAACGTACCAGCGGCGACGTTCGCACTCAGAGGTTGTGGATGGATTGGGCGCTAATGGTGGCCTTGTGTTTACACTCTGTGTTTACGTGTCTTCTCAGTGCTCATTTTCCAGTCTTTGTTTTTTAGGGGTCGATGCTTCTATTAGTGGGTAGTAATGCCTCGAGGCTTAGTTCTTTTGTTTGCTCTTGCCGTGCATCCCCAAGAAGCCCACGCAGCAGCGGAGCGAAAGAGCGACAGGGAGATGGAATTTAAAGGCTCATTGAGGAAGCCAGCTTCCCTGAAGTTGCACCATCCTCCAGCCACGTCTTCATCCCTCTAGGAAGGGGGCTGCTCACTCACCCCTCCCAACTTCAAGAATAATTCTATGCGTTCTGATGCTTCGCTAAGAACTAAAGCATTCAGACCAGCAAAACTACAAAGTAATCATCGCCGATGAATACCACGGCTTTCATTGAATGGTCGCACCAGGCGTCTGATCGTACCTTCATTTTGGGGCAAGATGGAATATATTGGTCAAGCAATAAACAAAGGCGGATCACGGTGGTACCCGTTAACAACTCATTCAAAGGAGACGCTCCTAATATCCCTCAATTTGTAGCGTGCCGTGGTGGACAGGCAAAAGAAGACGGTGATACGACTCATCACGCTTGCCAAGTGCCATCACGTTAGGCTCGATGGCTTCATTACCGAAGGCAGATGCGCAGTGTCCTGCTCCCGCTTGGCTGAGCAGGTCCTGTTAAAATACATTTGTGGTGGCCTGACACCGACTAATGTCATGAATTCACATCTATAAATGAATATACTAATATATATTAGTAAAGACCGCTCAGCCAGGCGGGAGCTGGCCAGTGTGGCACCGGCGTTTGGTCCTGATGTGACCGTATCAATTCTGCTCCCGCTTAGGTGATGTGCTGGAGCGTGACGTAGTCTTCTTCAGCCAGACCACTAATGCATGCGACAAAGGGACCCATGAGTGCCTGTACTCATTAAAGTACGAAATCATGTAGTATTGGCAGTGCTTGCACGCGGATAGTGTACCGCTTTGACAAATGCATTCATGAAGGATATGGTCTCCTGAAGTGTAGAATAAAACGCTTTTGATCAAATACTGCCATACTAAAGAGTAGCGTTGCCAGTTCGTTTCAATATATACTCGCATAAACATCGTCAAAGTTATTCCAAAGACTTCAACACTCGATGTCATCCAGCAGTCACCTCCGTGGAAAATGAAACTATCCGTCAACTCCATACTGGGCTGCGTACATTGCTGGCCATTCAGAGAAAATTGCTGCCCTCAGCCAATCATCATCTTAACGCACCAGCCTCCCTCGCAGCTCGCGCATTCCGCCTCGTCAGTCGTAATTTGCGCTATATTCTCCTATGCCTGGCGCCTGCAATTCCCGGATGCGTGCTCTGAGCAGTGGATATCACGGAAATTGTTACATGCTAATGCGAGCCGCAGGCTGGCTGGTTATTCACAGCCCATACACGCCTGTCTGAGCTCTAAAAGATGAGATTAGAGTGATTGCATTGCGGCGATACACTTACTTGCTCTGACTGACGCCGCTGAGAGCCCATTTTTACTTCAGTGGTAGGCAAGATACAGTTAAAAAGCGGCGATGTTCAGCGCACGGTCCGGCCCAATGTAGAAGGTGTGTAACTAATCTTTAAATCTGTCTTATCCCAGCGATTATCTTAATGTTTTTAATCTTTCTGAATCACTCTATATTCATATTCCTCAGAAATCGCTAGCTAAAGGAGCTACTGAAGTAATGCAATTCAATCACCAGTCCACTGTGCTGCCCCCAAGACGCTAAATTAGTATGTCTTCATGAACGTAGGAATATATGACTGCAAACACAGTGAGACTACAAAAAATCGGTCACAGTTTTCTCTCTGCTCCGCGAAAGATGAAGTTACAGTGATGATATACCAACCTCTCGTTTCCTGCCCTTTCGTTTCAACATTGGGCACTCTTCTACACAGAACACATCACGTGGAGAGTGTAAGCTATTGTGGTTCTACTATTCTATCATCAAGGTTCTATAACTTCGGATCTCGTTCCTTACACACAATTAACTGAACGCAATATTTCCTCACGATTCATTATTCCGCCAATAAAAGAGATACTGACCATAAACCACTGCGCCACAAAACGATATAAAAAATCGCAACCAATACATTGCTGTTATAAACTTAACGGTATTACGCGCTTTACTTCGGCGCCCTAGTCCGGATTAGGGGGGAAATGTGTAGGGTCCGGCAAAAACACATTTGTGTTTCATTCTGAGGTGGCTTAATAAAGGACTTATGATATGTCTCTATTTTGCAGCAGGCTTTCGCCACTCAGGCACATTCATTGCTAGTGATGTTAAAACAAGTGATCAGGTTTAAAAGGCCACGCTATGAAGCCGAGATCTCTGCGTTTTGTGCTTTATTTTTAGACGCTTTGAAGGCGCGACGATAGTGTAAGAGGCGAGCTTCACTTCAAGGAACACAAAACAATCTAATTAAAGTTTCGGGAAAATGGAACAAAAGCATAAGTACCACGTACCATAAATGTCTCCTGACGGCAGTTTGCGCACGTGAGCCACTGTCTGTTAGAAACCATCACCATGTCTGTGTCATTACGATGGCAATCCAACGAGTGCACTTTTTTCGTGCAAGCATTATTAAAGTATGCGTTATCACCTCCTCTGCTGGATTCATCGCCATAGTGTTCGGATGCAGAAGCCAAACAGGGATTGAATTGCAGCGTGAGCGGTCGCATTTTGACACAGGAAAAATGCAAATATGGTCTCGTTCCATGGTTGTCGAAATTAAAACGAAGCGCTTTCCACCACCGTCTCTTTCACAGCAGAAATGGAGTTTGACATATTCAGACTTGTACACCATATATCACATATTCTTATTGGAATTAAATACGCGAATTTTTTCCCACTCTTAGTACGTAGCTTCCCAGCAAGAATTATTCCCATATTTCGTTTTTAACATCCATAGGGAAGGAAAAGAAAATGACTAGTCTCGAACTGTTCGCCACCTATGCAGGTAAACTGGTTCCACAGATAGCTGTGTGCCAGAGATTCAAACGATCTAAGATCATGATAATGGGACGACCACTCAGTGGCCTATTCTCGACTGAAGCCATCCTTTTGTCCGCATGTTCTTCATTGACAATGGCTGTTTGTACATTCGCTCAGGTTAAGAGCTCTTGGTTTGTCCATTGACAAGCAGCGGTTTTTCTTTGCGATACTAACTGTGAAATCAACCTAAACGCACTTTAATTCAGAAACATCCGGTCATGATTATTAAAGCGGATTGTAGTTGGGATTCTTTAGTATGAACTAATCGTGACTTTTCACAACATTTCTATATCTATCTGCATTTCAGTGTTGTTATTAGTCCAAAATATTTCTTTGTAAAAAAAATAGAGGGCGCCACAAACTGCTATTGTAAACGTCTTCTTGAGGCCGATAGAGGTGACATCGAGCGTCAGGCGTAGTCATTAATTTTCGTTCGTTTGCACTCTCAAAGTGGACCCTAAGAAGAGACCTGACACCCACGAGGCAGAAGCGCTGACGCACACGGGCACTTTCTTCTGGTAAAGATTATTAGCGTCTCATTTGGGGCAGGTCTTCTTTCTGTAATTAGGAAGCCAAATTGCGCTGTCAGCACCGCCTATCGGTGCAGGGCTGCATAATGTGATTTTCCTGCCCACAGACTCTGGGCCTTTTTTCAAGAATCGTTTCTTTACTATGGATTCTTGTGACACTGCACCTCTCAGGGACAGAATGACAGGCGACATGCGCGTGGCACACAGAGCAATGTTTTCTTTTCATACCTTCATGGCAGGAATAAAAGGATTTCAGGAGAAGCTCATGAATGCGTTAACACCCAATTATTCTCGCTCAAAAATGATGTGAAAGTTTATCTTCTAAATCCCTAGAAACAGTATGTGCTTTTGTTGATTTCATCGTCATGCCTCGAAACAACAGCCGAACTATGTGAAGGCTTACAGATTTGGTTTACAAACGATGCGTGGATTGCCCCACTGGAAGAAATGTGGTAGGGTAGTTCGCTTATTACATGCATAAAGGTATTACATGCATAAAAGAATTCTCACCTCAGCAGGAGGTACTACTACACTGCGCTAACGTTCGCGGAACCATCTGAGAGGCTCATGCATTCTTGGAGGTAAGTATTTAAGCTTGTAAATGCATGCGCACTCCTTTTTAATGTTCATGAGCTTTGATCCTTATTGATGAATTGGATTTTTGCTGAAGCCTATTTAATGCCGCCCCTATTGTTTTTGAGTAATAGCTGCCCGTTAAAGGTCGATAGGCGGGAGCAGAGATGCACTATGCACAGGGTGTTTAGACGTGCTGACCCGTGGTAGATTGACATTTTAAACATGCAGCAGTGCAGATGAGTAGACAAAACGAAACGATGGGAGAGACTTGGCAGCGGGTGGCACGAGTTGGTACTCTCACAACAATATATTATGTACTCGGGAAGCAAATGCTGTGTGCGTAATGTGCGCAAAAAGAAACTGTTACAAGAAGCTGCATTGTTACTGAACGGGGAACTTGGCAACATGCCGTTTCAAGTTTTTTGCAAAGTAAATTGTGTTCACTGACAGTAGAAGACCCGTTTCTTGTATCTAATTCCGAGGCGGTTGTGCAATATCTGAAACTAAATAATCCTGGTGGGTGTGATATGTTTAGTATTGATGTGCAGGATTTATTCTATTCATTGCCACATGATAGGCTCCTCCAGTGTGTTAAGAAATGTATAGTAGAGGATAATGATGAAGAAGCATTCATTTCAAAGTGTGGCGTTTCTGTGGGCTCGTTTTTGGAGCTTGTGTCATTTTATCTCAAATCCACATTTGTTGATTGGGAAGGCAGGCTATATGTTCAAAAAACAGGAGTGTGCATTGGCTCAAAAGTGGCTCCGGTACTTAGTAATATCTTTCTTTCCTATGCAGATAGGAGCATTAAAGTTAACTTAGACAACCGTGTAAAACAAATCTTCCGGTATGTAGACGATTATCTTGTTTTTGTTGAATCCCATGACTTCAAGGCACATGTGGATGGCATTTTAAAGACTTTTGAAAACTGCGGGTTTGGTCTGAAATTTACCTTTGAATTACCGGAAGATAATCAGCTGCAATTCTTGGATATTAGATTGGAGAAAAAGGTGAATCATGTTTGTTGGTCCTTCCTACAGCGGTCGGAAAAGCCCTTGCTAAATTATCAGTCTGGGCACTCGAAAATAGTTAAATGTGGCATAGCAGTGTCTTGTTTAGGATCTGCACTTACTAAGTCATGTATTCATACTTTAGGCAGCAGTTTCGATAAGCAAGTTCAAAGGCTAAGGTCAGCGGGCTTCCCCAAAGATGTGATAGCGCTTGCTAGCAACAAGATCCTGAGGAAGATGAAGTCGTTTGGTAGACATGAAGCACAGGAAAATTCCGGCAATGACAGAACGAAGTATGCGGTAATACCCTACATTCATCAGTTATCCCATAGGCTTAAGCAGGTTGGCACTAGATATGGGGTAAAAGTGCTCTTTTCGGTCCCTAATAAACTAGGCAAGGTTTGTGCTATTGTTGACAAAAGAGCCCGGGAACAGAAGCAAATAAGAGGCAAAAGAAAAAATGCATGCCAGGTGGATCATGAGTCAACCTTTGTGCCATGTGCAGAGGGAGTGGTTTATGACATACCTTTTAAATGCGGCAAGAGTTACATTGGGCAAACCGGTAAATGCATAAATACACGCTTACGTCAGCATAGAACCTCTTTGAATGGTGCTCCTTCATCAAATCTGTCCCTTCATTACAGAGATTGTCTTCTAAACAAACCCGGTGTGTCTAACAAAAAAGCATGCTTTCCTCTGCTTAACAGGGCTAAGATTAAATTCAGACATCCAGATCAGTTAACTAGGGAGTTGTGTGAAGCCTATCACATTCACAAGAACATCGACACGTGCGTTAGCACACCATCTGTAAACTTACATGAGTGTGAAATTTTGTATCTAGGTTTTTAACTCTCTTTTGCGTGCCTGGTGGGGGAAGCGCAGGCGCTTTGGGGTTGTCAGTTGTGTGCATATAATCAGTGTTTTTTTCAAATAAACTTTCAGTTGTTAGTAGCGCTTGTCCTTGTCTTCCTTCTCTGTTCTTGTTCCTAGTCGCAGCGCTGGTGAAATTGTGAATATGTACCAACTAGCTCAAACCACCATTTTGCTAAAGCTGGAAAGAGTGTGTCACAATCTGCATCTGGGTAGTTCAGTTTGGGATGCCGAGTCCTGCGTTTGCGCAAAAAGAATGAAATAATTTGACAGACCTCGAAACATGAACCGTCGGTGGCGTATCTGCTCATCGGCACAATCCCGTCAAACAGCGGAGACAGTCTCCCAGGATTGTTCTGCGGTCGATTTGCTAAAGAAGCGAGCGGTAAGCTTTGGCCATGGCCGCAATGCTGCGGAAGAGATGTGGCAGCATTTTTCAGTATTGAAAGGCACTCTCAAGTGCTAATAAAAGCCCTCCTCGGTAGATTTACGTTAGAAGGAGCATTAGGCGTGTGCAAAAACACGTTGAATAAAAAGGAAACATTCAAACAGGGCTCTTTAACGACTGCCACTGAAACTGTGCATCTTGCGCAAGGGGTAGGCTATTAGCCGCATAATCGCTATGAGCATTTTCTCCCCTGCAGGGAACTGCGGCAGCTGGAGCTCTATGCGCCCCAAGGTGACGGCAGCACCACTTCGACTCCTAACGCTATCACAAAATCTGACCTCGGATTGGTATCCCCGAATAGATGCTTGCGTAAAGGAAATATGGAAGGAAGTGTCGTTAGCCAGCGTTGGTGCGTAAGCGATTCAGGCATTGTTTATGTGCCGTTCACGGTAAGTTATAATAATATAAACACAGCTGTAATGAGATGCGCTGTATACCTCCTCTTGCCTTCCTTACTGATCTCGCATAAGCCCACAAAAAAGTGTTGAATACCACATACTGAAATTTTGCCACGCAGAGGAGCTCATCCAGATCTGCATTTTTGTTAATGGACAGGGAGTGAGAGAATCGGTAGGCCTCGTGAAAGTGAACGACGTGCTTTCGCAGCGTCTTACGATTCTAACATATTTTTGGGATCTTTGGGTAGTTTTAATTTTAATAGCGATACGCTCTCTGGGCCGCAAACTCAATATCTGAAAGTCTGAAAAGCGTCCATATTGAAGGCAGGCCGAAAGCTCTTTCAAATATTATTCGGTAAACCTCACTGCCAGCTCAATTTTCGCAAATCAAGCGAGCAAATGTGGGTCTAACTAGTCTATAAAAGATGGTTTGGTTTAGTGGGGTTTAACGTCCCAAAGCGACTCAGGCTATGAGAGACGCCGTAGTGAAGGGCTCCGGAAATTTCGACCACCTGGGGTTCTTTAACGTGCACTGACATCGCACAGTACACGGGCCTCTAGAATTTCACCTCCATCGAAATTCGACCGCCGCGGCCGGGATTGAACCCGCGTCTTACGGGCCAGCAGCCGAGCGCCGTAGCCACTCAGCCACCGCGGCGGCTTCTATAAAAGAAATGTCACTTCCGTTCTAGTAGCTTGGAAACTCTTCCTTCGTTTAGACAGGTGCTAATGAATAAACAACCAACGACACTGTAGTTGACAAGCTTTGAGAGCAGTGAGTAGAAAGAGGCAATGGGCCGCCAGTTTGTGATCGCGTGCCGAATACTGAACCACCGCGCTTTGGCCGAGGTCGGATGATGCCTTGAGATACGTACGAAGATGCCCACACTATTTTACGAAATTCTGCATCCAATTTAGTCCTTGCACTTGCCTCAGACACTGTTGCATTTGCACAAGTCCGCAACACTTACGTGTCCTGACTTCGCGGCACTGCAATTGTGTTGTAACGCAGAGGATACTTGAACAAGAACACACATTGAAATCCACCTGGTAAACTATAAATACAACCACTATCTTCAAAAGCACAAACTCTATACGTGGTAACGTATAGCGCACTGCTGCATGCAAGGCGGCAGTGGTAGGGAGGGAGGTTATCGAAATCATTTAGTAGATCTTGAAAGAATAGGGAGATGGTAAAGTGCAGAAAATGTAAGAGGGGAAAAACGAATTTTATGAAGGAAAAACGCAAAGGTGCTCGTGTGCTATGCGATGTCAGTGCACGTTAAAGATCCCCAGGTGATCGAAGTTATTTCGGAGGCCGCCACTACGGCACCTCTCTCTTCCTTTCTTCTTTAACTCCCTCCTTTATCCCGTCCCTTGCGGTGCGGTTCAGGTGTCCAACGATATATGAGACAGATACTGCGCCATTTTCTTTCCAACCCAAAAACAATTAAAAAAATACAAACATATCGCTTGAATAGAATCCCATGGGCAATCTGTTGAAATTTATTCTTGTGGAATATTTACAAATTATTGCGCTTCGCTTGTGTGCCAGCAATTTTTTAAATCATTTTTATATTTATTGAGCGAAACCGCCTTTAGCATAAAGCAACTCTTCTCTTGCCAGAGCTGTTCCTGATTGGAAGAATTAAAATTTGCAGCAATGCAGCCTAAAAATAATGAACAGAAGACGCAGGTGTTTCATTTACTTTTCTGCAATCTCCGTGAAACAGACAGCAAGAAACAAGCGAGAAAAAGCATGATTCGGAAACAGTTCCTGCTTAGTTCTTGATTGTGTGCTTTTAAAAACATATCAATAAAAACAGGCCAATATTTATCCGATTGGCAGCCTCAACTTGCTACATAAATGAGCCAAACTTCCAGGACTATATTTGCATATTTTAATCCAAGGCATATCATACAGAGTGCATAGTGTCAAAAATAACATTTCATGATATTTAAAAAGCAACAAGATACAATCCCGAAAGATCTTTTCGTACTTCAATTGTTTCGTACATAAATTGTTCCACAGTACAAAGAAAAGTTTGTTGTTACCCTTAGAACAAATAAATTAATTAATAACGTGCAAGCATTATAGCCTCATCAACACGAAAACCCGGCGTCGCCAAAAAAGTGGCGTCGTTAGAAAGTCAGGATTGGTCGAAACACTGCGAAATCATCATAGGCGATAAAATGAATGCTAACCAGTCATACTGAGTATTAGTACTTAAAACTGCACCAAATACAAAGGAATCGAACCGAGAATAAAACTGGAATAAAATTTAGACTGTCATAGGAAGCTTCAATAGAATTAGAAAAAAAAATGCAATAAAATTTGAATAAACTCGGAATATACTTGCAATGCTTTCGCCATAGCTGCACATTAGTTCCGTAAGCCCCCGGTAATATTTTAGCTCTTAAGTCGCAATGCTCGTTTTGCGCGCATGTGGATTATAGACCAGTTCTTCCGGCTTCCCGATCCATATGAGTGCTCGCGGCTCTCCGGTCGGTGGTGGCGCCTCTAGCGGCCACTTTTGTCCTGAAACCAACCTTGGGCGAGAGTTTAAGCGCAATTAGGAGCATTGAAGGACTCTGCAGTTAGTTGCGTCAAACTGCTTCACAAAATTACGGAAAATACAAATTACGGAAGGAAGACGATGAGGATAAGTGGTAGACATCTTTACAATGTCTCACCGGTTAGATGCATGTCATCCTAAAACGCAATCTGCCGAGTTAAGACGATAAGTCTTCGCTCCATATGAGCGAAACCGATGAACCACCACACAGCGCGGCTGCGCCACCTCCAAAATACCTTCGCGTCGATGTTCATTTTCATGCATGCGACTTCTAAGGAATTTAGAGAACATTTCGGGGTATAGTTCTCAACTTAGGTGCAAACACCCAGGATTCAAACACCCAGGATTCTACAAGATTGAATAGCTGGGCTACACGACCTTCTTAATTTTGGCCCTGAAGTGCCTAAAAATTCTGTTTTAAATTTGGGCAATTAGGGTGCTGACGGCTACTTATAAATTCTTGCTCTATGCTTGGAAGCATAACGCACGTACCTTGACTCCTTTGCTCTGCTTTTATTTCTTACAATCGTAAATACTGGAGGTGTCATTTTGACCACCAAAAATTTGAGTTAGTTTCCGCAGAATATTTAAAAACTGAGGTCGTCAGTAGCAGAGTAGACGCCACTTAAAAAAGTTTACTGCAACAGTTTTTTTTAGGAAAATAGCTTGAGCTACGTCGGATTCTATGTTGAACTTAATATTCTAGATATGATTAATTTGGAATGGCTGAGTTTTTCAATCATGGGGAAAAATGCGCCATAATTCTTAAAATTATTAATTGACTAGAGGGAAGTGATCTCACCAGACCGCATACTTCCCTTCGGCTGCAGGAAATTGAGTTATTTTTACACAGCTGCGAGGAAACATTTTCCCATCAGCTAGATGGCCCGAACGGAGGCCTGATTGTGCAGACATGCTTGTAGCGATCCTCATAGACAACCTAAAATATTACCGCAAAACTCAGTTTTCAGGCATCAGCAGCTTCTACTGATATCATAGTTCCAATATGCACTGTATTTACCAGTATCTCTTCATTTTTCTCTGCACGACACAGTCGCGGTACGCGCTGAATTTCAGTAAGGAAATAGCACCTTACAATTCAGCTCATCAGTAATTTTACACAGACAGATTGCTTTTGACCTGTGAAGTTATGAGTGAAGTTGTCGGATTTTGGCATACTGTGAAAATGTTTCCATTCGCTGGAGTGATTAAATAGGCGCCAAAACCAACTGCTCTGTGCAGGTGTCCTGGCCAACAGTACCAATGTTTTGAAACAGAGTGCTTTAGCCGGCGCGCGTATCAGTGGTTATGGCGCTCCGGTGGTGACCCGAAAGACGCTGGTTCGATACCTGTGGCGGCGGTCAAATTTCAATGGAGGAGAAATTCTAGAGGCCCGTTTACTGTGCGGTGTCAGTGCATGTTAATCCAGGTGGTCGAAATTTGCGGATTCCTTCAATACGGCGCCCCTGATAGCCTGAGTCGTTTTGGGAGGTTAGACCCCCGTAAACAGAGTGCTTTAGCGCATTGAAACGAACATCGGACAGCTGATTATCACGGCGCTGATGCATTTTCTTGTTTTGGAAGGCAAATAATAAACACAACCCACATATCAAACTATATAAATATTGCCTTGAGAAATATATTTTTAATTTAGGATTTGCATATCGTCTAGAAATGTAATAACACGAATGTTGTGCCAGGTTACAATTTTGGCGGTTTTAATTATTGCCTTTTGAAAAAAAACGCGAAATAAAAAATTTGCACTATAATACTTGCTGGCGCTAACTACGCTCCCAATGAAAACTGTTGTGACCTGGTTGGCGTCAGCATTGGCGTCTCCAGCTTGGTTCTGTGCATGAGAAAGCAGAGTCAGGAAGGTTCGAGGAAAGCTTGAGCCTTATTAACGAACTTCACACGTTGCGCATTCAGGACGAATGACAACCTACAGATGTCGGTCTTTTCCAGTATAAACAGAAGACAGTCCTAGGTTCCCCACATTTCACTTAGGCTCGAACGTCGCATAGCGTAACCGCGGGCGAGAATTGCGGACCACCATCCACTGTCAAAGGGTACATTGGCGTGGCGCTGTTTACATCAACCGAGCTAACGGCGCTCTCCAAAGGTGGCTTCCCACGTATTGGGAACAGGCACCAACGAAGTTTACATTCCTGGTTCGAGTCATTGGCAACATGACCCCGGAAAATCGACCTGGCTGTGGTGAACTAGACAGAAGAGAGAAGTCAGAAAGATCGGTTTAAATAAAGTTGTCGTGCGGTAGGGGCTCAGTTTTTCTTTCTGGTGGAGATCGCGCAAGAAGCCGCATATCCATAATACGGAAGCTGAAGCGATTCCACTGAAGAATACGGTGTTTATCTCCGTGAATACGCGCACAGATTGGCGGGCCACGGAAATCGTAGCCGGCCGCAAAAACACCCAAAAAGCGCCGTCGAGGAATGCACTCCGTAGAAAAGCACATTTTTTTGCTGAGACACGTCTTGGCGTGCTCACGATTCCCCTCTGGCACAAGGCAGGTTTGTTATTTAGCGGACCGTGAAAAGGCTACGCAAATGGTGCCTACATGCAACCTTTTGAGCCCTATATTTTTCAAGGTAGTCGAGAACTTCCATGTGTATGCCTTAATCTTGGCACTAAAATTTAGTAAGTTAGCTCAGAGTCTTCTCTAAAGAAAACGTTAAATCAATACGCATTTAGCAAAATACAGCTCGCTTGGCCGTACGGCTTCCCAAAGCTTCGATATGATTTCACTCGTTTAGGACGCTCTGTCATTCTTAAAATTTTCGTTATTCTTTCATGGTATAGCTTGTTTGTCAAGACCACAGCGTTCACGCACCTAATCAAGCGAATAAACACTCCGAAGCCGAACTGCTTCCTTCCCATTTATGCTGAGTCAGGGTCTGCCCCAGGGCGCCTTTTTTTTGCTCAATAACGCGATTCCTCAACTCGCTAAAGAGACCCTTCTTCCATTCTAGGCCAAAAGTGAACACATAAAAAAAGCTTCATGCAATCTACCAGATTCTGGTTCCATTGCCAACTGGCGCGTAAAAGCACCCAAGTAGGAGAGAGCGCCTGGATCAGAACGGCGTGAATACTCTCAGAACCACTCATTGAGTACAGGCTGCTATGAATAAATGTTCTTTACGTTCAAGGGTGGAGACTACTTACGACACATAAGTCTCTACGAACTATTGGCATGCTCTTAAGCGTGGCTACACGTTGCTCACTGCTGCACATTTCAAAAGCCATGAGCTTGCTTTGGTAGTGTTAGTTTTGATTATGATTTTTGAGGTTTCATGGCCACCTTCGTAATACAGGCCCTATTTTAGCACATAGTCGGTATACGACGTATATTTCAGCTTTCATTTCACTCAACTGTATTCATCGGTTATTAATTATTCGGTAGAGAACGCTTTACTTCTGGAACTATTACAGTTGTAAGGGCATGCATGCAGGGTTACATCTGCAAACTTGTATGCGGGTGCTCGGTCGAACGCCATTCCTCGCCCCTTCGGGTGACCATACTCTATTTCCGAGATCTGTTTTCCTCGCTGTCAAAACTTGTTTAATTGTTACATGAAGCAAAAACATCAATATGACTGAGAAAACTCTGCTTAAAAGAATGACGTTCAGCCTCTTTCGAAAAAGTAATATATAGGCACAGATATGTAGATCTTTAAGGGGAAGCTACCGAAATGCATTAATGGATAACAACAGACGGCAGCATCGACGAGGTCTCGAGTCGTAATTGCCTTGCCAGACAACAGCGGGGAAACAACAAAAGCACGTGCCTCACGTAGTTACTTCTTGTAAGCGCTGAAGCGATAACAGCAGCCTAGAAAACAAGATAACAGCGATAGCAGATTAGTTTAAACGTAGCGTCGATCCAACCTCATCACCGGTGATGGATCAATCTGCTCTCTCTGCCTTGCGGAAATAGCATTTGGAAACAATGTAATCAGCAACGTCGAAGGACGACCAATAAAATTTTCTGTCTGGATGAGCAGCAGTACCCACACTCGTTACTACACCCACATGAACCCGGCGCTTGGGGGTCAGGCTTCCATCTCTACACAAGCAACACTTATATAAATGTCTGAACGCCATAAGCAAAAATTCAGATTGAAGAGAACTGTAATGCCCTACACTTTAGCATTTGGCTTTGATTCACGTACTAAACTAGGGTTTATATATTTTTTTCGAAAAACATCTTAGGAATATGGCTTCAAAAGACTGCTGACACTTAAAGCGAATAGACTAAAATTAACGGTGAAAATTTCATTATATACGCGCGGTTCAATCGCGTTTCACTGATTGAGGATTTTTCTGTAACCAATGTTGCAGATAATAATAGAGGCATGCTCATAATGAAAGCTCTAATTTCTAATTGTGCCCCTAACAACATGTCTTTCTGCTGTACGTGACATGCGAAAGTCTCACTTTTATTTCCTGATGAGCGAAAAAGAATGAATAGAAAGTCCCCACATCATGCCTGAGAACCTCCAGTGGTCAGCATATGTTCAGTATGCTCACGAGAATCACTACGATGAAAGACAGACCACGTGCATGGCTACAAGGGATAGAAATGCCGAATGTGTCAATGTCCCATTCAGATGCGGATTTTAATGCCACAGCATATCGAGTCGCTTACTTTGACACGTCTGAACAAAGCATTAGTCCTTCTTGTCTTAATAATTTACGCTTCCTTTTAGTTTGATAATTAATGAGATATTCCTCTTGTACTAAATGGTAGTGATTTTTTTTAATATTGACAGAAAACTGTTGAAGTATGGAAGCGAAAAAAATCATAGTATTTTTTTCATATGTAACGTGGGAGGATTACGGAAATGTCAGATCGCTAACGTTAATTTTATTCTCTATGAGGTCAAAATTCCAGTTCGGCTAGTTAGTTTATTGCACGATAGAGATGAAACTAGAGGATCATACACCAGCACTGCACTACGAGGTCATCAGGCGGCCGATGCACGCATGGTGAAGAAATCATTTGAGACGCTCTCATAGTTGAAATCAAGCCAAAAGAAATTGACAAATAGGTGCACCAGCACGTGCCAACAGACTGTCCATGAAGACATTTTTCTGTCGCAGGAATTTTTTTTCTTCAGTTTTTGCACCTCATGCACCATTTCGTTTAGACTTCACAGATCTACCATGCGTAGTTTTTGGGATTTCCTGTAAACATTTGCATTTGCCTTGTTTTTAACCACTTAGATAATATGCACGCTTCTCCAATTATCTTTCAGTTAACTTTCTTCTATGA
Organism: Amblyomma americanum; assembly: GCF_052857255.1. Lineage (NCBI taxonomy): Eukaryota > Metazoa > Arthropoda > Arachnida > Ixodida > Ixodidae > Amblyomma > Amblyomma americanum. Next base: position 99,243,462 of record NC_135501.1, read on the forward strand.
TTCTTTCAGTAGCTATAGGATTGCTGCTCTTTCATATCACTATCTCTTTCGCTGTGGTCACCATTGAGATTCCTGTTCACGAACGGTGGCATAATTTATTAGCCTTTGCCTTGTCCTAATTGATGACCAGATTTATCGCTTATGCTGCAAGTTTATTTTTTCTGTCCGTTATGTTTGGTTTTAACTGTGACAGCCTTAAGTTGTTTACACAGTGACAAATGGCCGCCTGAAAATCACGCTTTCTAGTGTTGCTATATATTTGAATTGTTTTCAGCTAGACAAAAACAATTATTAGCCATCAGCCATCCTTTCATGTATGTCTTTAAATTCCTCATTCAGTTGAGCTGCTTGCATCTGTCTTTGAACCAGATCTGCACCCGACATATCCAACCATTAGTCAGATTTAATGAACCTAACGGAATATTCGGAACACAAGATCCGGGATAACGCTGGTGCCCCTGAGTTGGTTTCCTAGAACAGGTAAGGACACCAGCTTGGCAGTTTGCCACACTACACACAAGCTTTTTTATTTTCACATTTTAAGCATTTAAGGCAGCACCACGAAATTAACCCAGCACCTAAACTACGAAAAGCCTATGCGGGATTTCTTAATCACTGAATACATTCACCACTGCGACGCTAGTATTCTCAACTAATGTCTTTTGAAGCATGGCATACGGCCCCCCACAAAGTTTTTCAACAACTTTTTCTCTCTAGTTCACCTACTCAGTATATCGACCTCACTCAATCGGCCTACCGATCGCAATATTTTTACTCTATGACTACGTCGTAAATAAATTGGCACCCGATTCTATGTCCAAGAGCTATTCATCTTAAACTTTATGTTTTGCTGGTGTTAAGGTATCGATTGATGACCTGTCGCTGCTCACTCAGGCATATTGCAGACTTGGTTTTTTACAACATGACGGCTGAAGACGCAATTTTTTAAGCAATTGTGAATAATTTTGTGCTTCTTTTTTTCACCCATAATACTGCGTGCCTTACGTTTATTGCCCACATTAAAAGGCCTGTTGTCGCTTTCAGTCGCACTCATCATAGAAAGTGGCATTCGTGCCGATGTTATCCAGCGCGCACCAAAATAACGGTCGCCACCATAGGTGAACGGTCGAAGACGGGAGCAAAGCGCGAGAGTTGCGGAAGTCATGACGTCATTTTTTTCTTATTCTTGACTTATTATTGGAAGGTTTTGCAGTAGTTATAAAAAAATCTAAAATTGTTGGGCTAGTGGTCATGCTTATCGAATCTTCTAGCGCAAAAAAGTACATGGTAGAATGTTTTCTTGTCCTTCATCAAGTTTGTCCAATGCTTTTTCTTCGCTCTAAGCTTACAAAAAGATTAGCTGGGGTTTAATTACTGCATAATCTGGTTAGACAGCGACAGCCCTGTTGTATCGGGCAAGTAGACGGGACATGGCGTCTGTAAGGATGAGTGCGTTCCGCGCACTGGTCAGACAACGCGCCTACCCTGCCACCTTTGATTGTTGCAGTTAAATTAATGGTTGATCGCGAGATGTTGCTCGCCCAATGAACGCTGCGGGCTATTGCCGCAGTGCCACTTGTCTGCCACAACGTTGTCAGCGCTAATGCATGCAGCCCGCATCTCTTTCACACTTCCGGCACGTACCCCAAAGCACGATTGAGACGTCCACTGACCCAGGCAGCCAGTTATGCACGCTTCTTCTCCACAACATAATCGCAGTCTAGAACGTTGTAAGGCCCAACACAAATGAACATTATGAACGCCGACGGCCTATACAAACAGAGACGAGTGCTTAGTCTCGGCGGCGGCGCCAGCTGAGTGACGTCATAGCTGTCACGTGGTTTCTTCTCAGTTCACGGTCAAACTCAAGAGCAAACTCGGGAGTAGGAAAGCTTTCGGGTTAGAAAATCGTATATCTGCATATTTCTGCAGCCTGTGGCCCCTAATGGTCCGGCTGTTAATAACGGATTGCTCAGAGGAGCTGTGCACAGAGAAAAGCCGCCTATCGATTCTTAAAAAAGCGTATCCAAGATGTGAAAAGTTTGACACCACTCGTACAGGGCGCTGAAGGCAGGTGTTTTCAGCAGTGTTTTCCTGAAACCTGGCACTGCAGGTACATATCAGGTCGAAAGCAATATCTATGCAAATTCTAATAGGCCAGCCAGCCTGTTCTGGAAATTGAGAAACGCGCTTTTTCATGCAAGAGAGAGGAGTCGGTACCGAGAGAGGAAGTTGCAGCGATAAACTTATAATAATTAATAAATTAATTTTTTGCGCTTGAAACACAACATCGGCGCTAGATTTCGTGGTACTTTTGAAAAGTATGCTAGAAGATCATCACACATAACTTCTCCAGCGAAAGAACAGGACACCAGGAGAAGAAGAAGACAGGACAACGCTGGACTGACAACTGAAGTTTAATCTAGAAATGTCCTGGGTCACCAAACGACGCATGCGTATCAGGCTCACAAAAACCCCTAAAAGACAAAAAACCTATGTGGCGAATCACATGCGTCGTTTGGTGGCCCAGGACGTTTCTCGATTAAACTTCAGTTGTCAGTCCAGCGTTGTCCTGTCTTCTTCTTCTCCTGGTGTCCCGTTCTTTCGCTGGTGAAGTTATGTTCGATACACACCAACTAGCCCAGATGGTTACCTTGTAACATCATCACGTAATGGTTTTCAAAGGTATGAGATGTGATACGTACTCTAGATAGCAAAATTTTATTGTTTTCACTTGATTCAAACAGGATTTAAAGGGCTGTTTATCTGTCACATTAGCTTATGGTTAGGCAGCAGCCGTAGATCAAAAAATGGCAGAATGAAAAAAATGATGGCAGCCAATTTCTGTAGAAACAACGAAGCATACTGTTCTCTAAACTTGAGCCAGGGATTTCCGATGTCATGAGTTGAACGAAAATAATAACTCCGGTCAACCTACAAAGTTATTAGCATGGAAGAGGAGCTCTCTTTGAGAAAGAAGAAAGGGTTCTTTTCAGACCAATGCCGCTACTGGGCTCCACAATAATAATGAAATATGTGGGCGTTGCCTTTACAGCCCGCCATGAGGTGTAAAACAAGATCCGGGCGTTGCGGTATATTGTCGCAAATAAAGTGCGGCAGCCGCTCGTTTCAATCGCGTTACTGAGCTCAGCCTAACTAAAATCAATGCCTACTTAACCGCTTTGCACAAAAACTTTCTGATGGAAACAGGCCATCAATATGATATAAAGTTCAGAATATATAACCATCAGTGTTTATGCCAAGATCTGGCCTACTGTGCACAATGTGCGCTCATCTTTTTTTTTTCAAGCGGCCTTGGAACTGCCGCTTGTGCTGGCGAGGGTGGAATGTCCTGCGTGCGGCTATAATGTCACGTTCCTCGACAGTAGAACTCCCAAGTGTCATTAGCACCGACGGGTCGACGCTAGTACATGTATTCACCAAAAGCCATACACTCGTACTTCATGATAATTTTCCCATTCGCTGTCCCGCGTAAACTGAGGCGGAACGATGCAGACGCGAAAACCGTGCGGTAAGTGCCACGGAAACAAAGGATAAATGTCGCACTCGAGAAGACCAAGCTGCATATTAATGTCTTCTTTTCCGCACTACAAGCGCACCACACACAATTCGCATTTTTGCTTTACACGTCAGTGACTATGCGCTACGCTGCTGGACTTGCGTTTTCCCCAGGCAATTTCAAGCACAGTCATGCCGGTGTTCCGACTTGGTGGGCGTGACGTTAGCCCGGCGGCCTGTGGTGGGCGTGGAATTCCAACTGCGGCTGCCAACTTCTGATGACGATGGTATTGAAAAGCAGCCGTGTGATGTGCGGTGTCAGTACTCATAATTGAACTCGAGGTGATCTAACTTACCTCGAAAACGCCTCTCTACTTCGCCTCCTTTTACACTGTCCTTCATACCTCCCTCAAAACACGGTTGAAGTGCCCATCATGAACGCAACGATAAATGCCACTTGTTCTCGGCACAGAACATTTGCTGATTTTTTGTTCCATCCCAAAAAAATTGGAACTTTTTTGCAGCATAAGGAGCCATAGGTTATTCTCTCGCTCAATGTACGCCACTGTTAAAACTACGAATTAGCCCGCGTTACTTGCGACCTCCCGGAAGTAGCTGATTAGACTGAGGTATCAGGCAGGGAAGCTAATTGGTACGCGCGAGTGCCTTTTCTATTACCCGGTAAAAATAAGAGGCGTTTAGTAGCCAGAGGCAAAAAAAAAATTGAATGAAAATCTCACCTTTGAAAACACTGCAAGCGTGATCAAACTTTCGCCGTTCAGGCGGCCTAAAATTTAAGCTCGCCACGCGAGCAGAGAAAACTTCTCTTCGCGGCGCGTTTTACGACTGGTTGCGAATGCAGTCGACGTAGTTGCATATCTTAGCTCCGGGTAACCACCGCCACACTTTTATGTCCCCGTGACCAGCAGACCGGGCGAAGCGGCACAGGTTTTACAGACTCGCGCCTTTTTTTTTATTTGCAGAGTGCTTATACACTTCGTGCCGAAAATGAAACTATTACACGCTTGCAAACCACCTGCTCAGTGCGAAGCCACGAACGCTGAACGCAGAATGCTCATTGTGCTGGCTTTTCGCTGTCCTGTTGCGTAGGGAAACTGAACAAACCCGAAATCAGAAGCAAGCGGAAGCTTACAACGGCGTAATTGCGTCCACACAGCTGATCCTCGATGCTTTATCATTCTCCACTGTAATGCAGCGTCAGGGAGTAGTCATTGCGGGCAGGCCGCGAAGCTCTTCTTTAGCGGTGTGGAAACATTGTATATATCAGTCGGCCACTTTGAAATCGCCCCTGTGCTACCACACTCGCTTGGTGAAATGATCACGTCATCTTTTATTTCTGCCTGACCGCGGTAGAGACGCTATGAAATAGTGATTAAAGTGCTCTCTGACAAGATTCTCCTGGCTCAAAACGGTATTTTGATAAATGAAGCGTACTTCACACTCCCTTCTCAGATATAACTGGTACTTAGATAAACCACCATTAAAAGTTATTTTCGCAAGCCGACAAAGTAGCATGGAACAAGCTGCTTCGTAAGGACAAAGGAATGATCAGCAGACAGCACCTGCGTTGTCATTTTTGCTGAAAACGAAACCGCTTCAAGTAGCGGCTTAAAAGTTCCAAATATGTGTGCGACAGAATTCTGACCTCAATTTTTGGCTCATGGCGTTACAAAGGCTGCAGGTGGTGTCGTTGCTGTGCGCTGGACGGTGGAGGAGTTGTGGAATGAATGCGTGAAATATATCCTACTATCAGCGAGGAGTAGTCACGGTACAAGTTTACTTTGCTTTCACTGAGAAGCAGCCCACAAACAAATATTTAAGTTTTTCTGCAATAAATTAGCTACTTCTTGAAATATATCTTTAAAACTTCACTTCCAGTCGCAACCCGGTTTTGCTTCTCAGTTGCGTCTTACGTCTGCAGTTCTGTATTATCGTTTACTAGAGTTGTTAAAGTGTTTTAGGTGTACACGAGATATTAAAACTGCGCTGCACTCTCGGCGGATCTCACAGCTCGTGTTCAAGTTGGTGTAACCAAGTGGAAGTACGTAAAAATTAATGCAAACACGTGTACCTTCAGACACCTAGTATCCAACCACATTCATTCTAGCAAGTGGCATGCAGAGAAAACCGTCTTGCATATCTTTCTTTTACGAATTCTTCATATGGTATTGTAAATACTATGTGTTTCACTTAAGAAGACCGGCAAGTTTTCAAATATGCTTCTCGAACCGCTTTTCGGTATAGCGCAGCGGTGTAATGCAAAAAGGAAACTCAAATACCTCGTAACTAGCAGGATGGTTAACTAATATTGAATGGGTAACTTTTAACTACTTCTGTTATTTTCCTAATTTGTTCACTGGCATGTAGCACACTGTAAGAAATATCCATATTAGCTTTTAGAATTGCGTAAACGCAGTTGCCGTCAGCGCCGTGGGCCAACAAATTTGGGCTATTTGGACGAGTTACATGCACTGGAGGCGTTGCTTTGCCTGCAAGTTTTATTGAGAAGCAATACTACTTTAGGTCGCACTTCAGCCCGTTCCCTGGCGAGGCGGTGGTAGGCACCATTGACCTTAAGCGTGACCTCGCTGCGTGACGTCACACCACGTGACCTAGAGTGACGTCACACAAGCTGTGTAAAAACGGGGCCCCATCTCACACCGTCGCGAGGCGAGGCGGTAGCCACCAACGGCGGCCTAACTCCCGCTCCTCTCACCAGGGGCGCTACGATCGGTGTGACGTCACACCACCTGTGTAAAAACGGGGCCCCATCTCACGCCGTCGCGAGGCGAGGCGGTAGCCACCAACGGCGGCCTAACTCCCGCTCCTCTCACCAGGGGCGCTACGGTCAGAGTGACGTCACACCAGCTGTATAAAACAGCTCCGCTCCTCTCGCCAAGGCAGTCATACAGCCAGATGTTACGAGGGTGCCTACGAACAAGGCAGCTTCGCAATCACCCGGCTTAAACAAGCTAAGCCACAGCCGTTTTTTCGAAAGCGCATGCGTTTTGGCATCGTGTGGGCAAAATCTGAGGGCACAGCACCGAGGGAACTGCGTTTGCCATTTGCTACTGCACTCACATTTGCACACAGATCTCCTTTGGCCTAGGGCAATCACAGTGCCTCGATTACGTAATAAGGCGGAAACTTGGGCTAGTTGCACAGCGTTTGAAATCATTTTCTCTAGCGCTTAATTAGTGAACACACGAGACAAAGAAGACAAATACACAGGACAGACGATAGTCTTCAACTACCGTTTATTCGAGAACCATTCAATATAAGACATATCAGAATGCTCATACTCACACACGCGCAGTAGCAACGCCACGTTTCAGGAACAACAATTCTTTCTTGTATAGATAATCAGATGCGGTGCTCACGCATTTTGAACCTTTTTTGTCAATGCACATAGCTTCGAAAAAATTCACGTTCCGATTGCGTTTTTATTGTACCTAGAATGCTTGTTTCTTGAAAGATTGGTGTGCAAGGTACAGGCTCAGGGTCGCCGGGGTACCGTTCGTTAAAACAGCGTTTGCAGTGCGCAGCTAGATTCCCCCTCACCTCCACCGTTGTGGATTCCGTTGCCAAGCGGTGCTCTTTCAGCCTTTCATTTATGCAAAGATGCTATTCGGTATCTGAGAACTAACAATCTGAAGCTACTAGTAGCGGATAAGGAGGAAGGATTTGTGGTCATGTCAAACAGTGTGTACAACGAAAAGGTAAAAATAGCATTAACTAATAATAACTTTGTAGCTCCGATGGTGACTACTCAGAAAGCGAAAAAACAGGCAATAAGGTTATGTAACGAGAAGGGAATGGATATTTTAGGAAAACAAAATAGGTGACAGTGAGGAAGCGGGACTAAGCGTTTTCTTCTCAGCGAAAACACATAAAGAGGTTGTGCCACTGAGGACAATTGTAACGGAGAAAGAGTCATGGCAAGGAGTTCTTTCTAGATTCCTGTAAGAGAAATGAAGTCTCTTGAAAATTGAGGACCCGTTTCTGGTTAGTAATTGTAATGAGGTAGTGGACTATTTAGAAACCACGAAGAATCTCCTCACGTTAATTTTTTTCTTTTCGGTAGATGTAAAATAGCTTTTTACTCTACGCCACAGGGGGAAATCATGATTGCGTTACGCGACTGCCTTGAAAACGAAACCCCATTGTCATTTAAGAATTCTATTGGCATGTCAATTGAAAGCTTTTTAAACCTTGTTTCATTTTACCTGTCATCGACTGTCATAAAGTAATAAGGTGCAGAATATGTACAGAAGGGTGGCATATGCGTTGGGTCCTGCATCATCCCTGTTCTTTGTTCTGTCTTATTAGCATACATTGACCAACGCATTGTCGCGCGGATTAACACTGACAAAGTTAAACGCATTTTCAGTTATGTTAACGGCTACCTTGTAGCAATGAATCTAACACTGTGTGACAAACCTGACGACGTTGTGAAAAATGTGCTGGATGTTGTAAATTCCTGTAGCCTGGGTCTAACGCTTACAACAGAAATCCTAAACGACAATAGGCTACAGGTCCTTGATATAGGCATTAGGTTTGAAAAGGCACGTGTTTGCTGGATGTATCAGCCGAGGACAAAAAAAAAGAAATTCTCAGTTATCAATCGGCGCACTCTAAACTTGTGAAAACGGGAATTGCCATGAATGCCTTCCGCGCTACTCTCCATGAGTCGTGCGAGCATTGCACCACCGAGAGTGCGACACTGCAAAAACTTCGCAGAGAGAACGCCGGGTTTCCAGAGGAAACTCTTTTATCTGTTGCGGAAAAGCTGCCGAAAGAAATGGGAACTGGGAGGCCACAAAACCGTGAAGATCCCCAACGACGAACTCAACTTGTGGCTATGCCTTATGTGCACAACATGTCGCGCCGTCTAAAAAAGATGGCGAAAAAGTGTGGCGTTGATCTTGTATTGACAGCCCCGAAGAAACTTGTTCGCTTGTGCCGTTCGTGAACAGCGAGGCAAGGAAGCCAATGTGCACTACGAACCACTAAAAGAAGTTTGTACCATGCAAAAGTGGTGTTTATAAAATCCCGCTCACTTGTGGCAAGGCTTATATTAGGCAATCAGGACGATGCATAAATGAAAGACTAAGACAGCACTGCTTGGCAAAGGAATCCTTATCGGCGGCGGGGAATCTCGCTGCGCACTGCAAACGCCGTTTTATCGAACGGTACCCTGGCGACCCTGAACCTGTACGTTGCACACTAATCTTTCAAGAAACAAGCATTTTAGGTACAATAAGAACACAATCGGAAAGTGAACTTTTCGAAGCTATGTGCATTGATAAAGAAGGTTCGAAATGCGTCAGCACCCCGTCTCTCAATCTATCAAAAATCAAAAAAAAAGAAATGTTGTTCCTGAAGTGTGGCGTTGCTACTGCGTGTGTGTGAGTATCAGCATTTTGAGATGTCTTATATTGAACGTTTTTGAATAAAAAAAAAGGCAGCTGAAGACATGCGTCTGTCCTGAGTATTTTTATTCTTTGTCTCGTGTGTTCACTAAGCGCTAGCGAAAATGACTTCTATTACTTAAATTTTTATTTTTATCTCTGGATCATAACAGTGTGTCAATGTCTCGTCACCAGTTGGTGCAGGAAATCTGCCTCGTTTCTGACAAAATGATCCCAAACAGCAACTGATAACCGCACATGTCTCCTCTTCACTTCGGTTGTGGTAAGTGTCGCGACCCACTTGACTGTAAGCTTTGTGATTCCTAAGCCATTGCGGATGATGGCACCGACTCTTTCAAGCGATATCTCTCAATATGTAGCAATAGTTTTGCCGGATATTGGCGGACTTCCATGATGATGTCATGAATTGGTTTCATATTAGCAAGCAAAGAGACGGAGACACGCCTTGTGTTGCGTTTCTCACTTTCAACACCGAAAGGACCAGTTTAAAAACTTACGACCAAATGTTGAACTATTGCATATGAAGGGCCGCTGTCACAAAAAGCTTCTGACATGTGATCATGGATCTGTTTTGCGTCTTTACCTTGAAGAAGCAAGAACTTGATTATGAACGTGTGCACTTCTGCATTGAATTTCTAAGTAGGTGATATCAAATTAACTGTGGATCGCAAAAAAATCGAGCTAAAATCACAGTTGTTCGACTTTTGCACAATATAATAGAGACAAAGTGTTAAGTACACACTGCAGTGTACTGCCTCCTAGCGCAGTGTTTTCTTGGTAAGGCGCAATACTTGTCATCATCCCCTTGTAAATAGACGGAAGTAAAATGTTGATCCAAAACAGAAAATTCGCTGTCTGGGACGGGGTTAGAATAATTGCGCACGCGTATTTTTTGTCACCTTTGAAGACGCATTCCATACAAGCTCCATGAACAGCATCAATCCCACACAAAAAGTTGCACAACCTAGCACCCAAGTTTTTTTTCCTTTCCCCGCCCACTCGCGGTGTGCCATTCTTTTCACAGCCAGGTTCTTCACTGACTCATCTGTGGCCGTTGCCGATTTAGTGATGCTGTTGTTCTGCGGCTACCAGCATAAAATAGCCTCTCCTGTTAATCGCCGCGATCTGCCAATAGTAATGCGATGGCATTAGAGTTGTGCTGACACCAAAACCCAGCCGATGTGCGGGGTTACGAAATTCGCTGGGTGATCACGTGAGGTGATTTGATCTTGTCGCGCCATTACAAGCTGCCTGCAGTGGCAGGTGGTAACTTCGCCACCGGATTGTGAGCGACCTGCCCACCATGGCAGGTGGCAAATAAATTAAAGATTGGTCTTGAGAGGTTACGTGACCGTGTGATGTCGTCACAGCCTGCCCACTTGATTGTGAGCACCGATGTTTCAAGGCAGCAACCTAGATAGGTAATCGACACTAAACCAAAATAATGAGATAATGCAAATGTCGGCACCATCACAACATGGCGGATACGACCTACTGCAGCCAGAGGTCTGATTATGGTAGATGATGAACCGACTATCGCAAAGAAACTGCCGCAAACACGCACCGAAGCTAAGAGAGGGGCTACGACAAGTGTGATATTTATTGGTTTTGCATTTTAGTCCAGAGTTGACCTGAGGGTGCCGATTGTTTCATTTACATAATATGGAAGAAGTTAGCGCAAAACATAGACATAGACCGAAAAGAAACACACCAGACGACAGACGAGCGCTACTACCAACTGTTTATTGGGGCGTAACACCCGGAATATATAGCCGAGCATGCACACAGATGGAGGCACACACGTCATACACCCGCGTTGTGACAAGGTTAAAGCGTATCCAGAAACGCACATTCAGAAGAATAAATCTGCAAGGAAGGATCACTCGCGCAGCGATCAGATAGCCTTTTGAAGTGGAAGGCCTTCAGCACAAGCCGCGCTGTAATATTGGCGCTCCTGCCCAGAACGTTAGTTTTCTCAAAACGTGCCCTACACGTGCGGTCACAGGAAGAAATATGCCGTACAATATTAGCCGTTCTGTCGTTTTTTTCTAAATTTCTATCATGCTCCCTTAACCTCAATGATTGACTTTAAGCGCTCAGGGGCAAGTTGTATCGCTGCTTCGGCTAGGGAGATGTTGAAATTTATGAGAGTCTGAATGAAAGAAAAACATAGGATGCGCTGACGTGGGTACTAAAAGCTGGATGGACGGATTTCAAGTACGTGTTTTGAAGCGGAATCCGGTGCGCCGGGGTTATGAAAGAATTACTGAGAAATAAATGATTGAACTTGTCGACAAGGCAAAGTCTAATATCTTTCAGCTGGGATTCAGGGCTACATTGGTTAGGTTTTGTGGCTAAAGCATTAAGAGACCAGAAGTTAGGCAAGTTGGTTGAGATTCATGGCTGCAGAAGCGCGCAAAAAAACACTGAAGACTGAGCAAACAGCACGGACAGGCGTTAACTCACAACTGAAGTTTATTCAAGAAAGACACGAGAATAAGTAGGAAAGCGAGCGAAAAAAAAACACCAAAAACCAAATCCAAACCAAGGCGTCACTCCTCTTCTATCACCCACACAAAAGAATAAAATACGCCTCTAGAATATCTTTAGAACCCCCGAAACGCTACCAAAAATTTAACACCCCTATAAGCCAAACATACCGAAGTTTACCCGATACATTTTTCACTATATAGATATATATAAAGGACTTTCATGATCTCGCGAACACTTCCGTCACGGTGTCTGAAAAGAGCCGTAGTTCTTACATACAGCGGAGTGTACTGTATTTTTTTCTTTTATCATTCCTTTAGCACATGCGGCAGTGTTTTGGCTAGTTAACTTTGGAATGGCCGTTCGATTATCTTATTAGTGCTTTTTTGTCTCTTCAATGTAATCTGCAACGCAGCATTGCAGATGTTTGAAATATGTTTAAGGAAAGTAGCCAAGGTCTCAATTTCACAGTCGGGATTCTGAAGTACGGCGCGCATAAATTTATAGATGTATCCTAAAGCTTCCGACCTGGCCATGCTTGTTGGTTCTGCTACCCTTGAGCAAACAAAAGCGCTACAAAGTAACTCGTCCGGCCATTCCAAAATTATCAAGAACGGCATTGCCGCTTCGTGCATTAAAAGAGCAATTTCAAAGTACTGCGCATATTCAATGGAAGAAAGTGTCAATGTATATGGGAGCATAGTGATATCAATCAGTTATTCTAAGCATGTAATTATGCAGGCTTGAGAAATTGAAAAAGTCTGATAAAGGTATGTCAAGGCATGGTAAAGACTTAAACCCCTAGTAGCAGAAAATCGCAGAGTTGCTGACTTTTAGATGACTGTTATCGACCAAGAAGACCATATAATGAGACATCCCCCTGTCTGGAGTATGCAGTCTTCATATATCTCTTCATATTGCCGTCCGCCTGATTACGAATAAGACTACAACTGAGTGCATTGGTTGTTGGTGTCAGAAAATTTTGGAGCATCACTAATCGCGCTTTTTTCACCACCATGACATGAGCAGCTGTCGTAAGCGTTTGTTTAGTGTTCATTATCAACAATGGAAACGAAAAACAAGCAGACACTACTTTTGAAAGGAACTCAAGACGTTGCAAAACTTGTACGAGCGTACAATCTTCGTAAATGAGGCAAATTTTCTTCTTGGATCTCTTCGACACGCATGTAGCCTTGCAGATTTGGCAATATGTTCACTCTTCCTGAAATTCAGCGCAATAAATTCTCATTTGATGCAGATAGATTCACGCTTTCATGCGTTGAACTGAAATGCATACACAATGCATTACCACGGCCGTTCGAGTATTTTCTCTACATACGTAAAAAAAAACGACGGAAAGGCGGTACGTGCTGGGCGAGCCTCATTTTCGCACTTCTTTTATCTGCAGAGACTTCCGAGTGGGTGCAAAACGCTGCGTTCATTGGGGCCTATTAGCCAATCAACCCACCGCAGTCGACACATTTGCCTGCTTTCTTCTACGTCGTACGGGAATATTGCACGGCATGTTGACAGGTGGTATGCATCATAAGGGCGGCGCTTTCTGTGTGGACTGGAATCAGTTCCAAATATTAAGTTTAATTATAAAATTAGTTGCAGGTAGCCGATTGTGCATCTTTGCTGTTACTTAGTTATGAACATTTTCCTGCGTATCAGCCGGTTTAGAAACCACAACTTATTTCGAAGTTAAAGCATGGGCCTCAGCTTTCTACACGCGAATAGGCTGCTGCAGCGCCCTCTGAAATGCGTATATTTAGGTCCACTGCTATTGTATATCGTCAAAAATACGCTCCGGAACCAAAAGGACTGGGCACAGGCCGCAAGCAGTGAAGCAGTGTCTGAGCTGCAAGAGCGCGCGTCCCTCACTTCTTCGCCCTCAAGGCGCCGCCCGGGGAAACCTGGCGGCGATATACACAAGCATTTTTATTTAAAGCGTTTAGCTTTTTTGAGACAAGCTTTGGCTCCATTCACTTAATTAATGAATGACTCAATTAGCTTTAAATCACTTCCTAACAATGCTTGAAAAAACAGTTCTCTTTTATATACTTCTTACATAATTACCAATACAATGCGGAGGGGGGTCCAGAGAACCATTAAATAGATTTTTATAGTCCAACAGTTACCACAAAATTATTCAGATCAAAAAATAAGAAACATTAAACCAACGATTTTTGGTAAACAAAGAGCCAGAGAAAAGCATACACTCGAATATACTAAATGTAATGAGTACACGCATGTCATTCCAATGAAAGAACAAAATAACTGCCCCGGGGCTAATAGAAAAAAAAGCATTTAGGGATGTTCCAAATGTGAAGAGGTGTCTATGGTAATGCGCAGACGCAGCCTTTAATTCAAAATTAAAGCGATTCGCGATTCGGCAGATTTGCCCGCCTTTTAGATATTCTTTTTCACACCTGAAGATTGCATGAAAGAACCGCTTAATTCGCTGGGAGAACCTAAATGGAGTGAGGACACGTCATGACAAATATCGCCTACTTGAACAATAACGACAAGGCAAAGAAGAAAGAGAACTAGAGGAAGAATTCTGCGGATCGTTAGTGAAAAAATCGCTGAACACGCAGCACAGGTTTAGGAGGATCTTTTGCGAAGGCAAGAGAACAATGGCTGAGTTTTGTCCGTCTCAAAAGGGATTTAACTTTGCCGAATTTGGAATTGTCAGTTATCTTGCAGGCGCCAAGAAAAATGAAAAAAGGTGGAAAATTTTCGCAGCGTCGCTGAACAATTCATTCCATGCTCGTTAAAGGGCCTCGATGTCAGCGATTGTGTGGTATGTTCCGGAGAAGAGAAAAATACAAGATCACCCGAACAAAACATATTTCATCAAAGGGCAATGAAAAACTGGAGAGGTGCTTTCTTTGCTTTGAATGCTTCTGATTTCATAGAAGCAAGCTCTCTCGCTGATGAGGAACCGGCGCTGTGCCATTCTGCTTGAACCACACACCGATGCAACTGCAACATATTGAAGAGGATTTTTCTTTAAAACACCTTGAAGTACCTTGCTTTATTCAAAGAGCCGTTCCTTTGACAAAATTAGTGATAAGGCAAATGAACAGCTGCATATAAACTTTACCCCTTCATTATATTTTAAGAGAAATATAACAAAACCGCGGTTTTTCACAACTCAGGAAAGGAGAGCGGCACTACTCGCGCATGACATGATGCGGCTAGGAAATTGCACTTCATTTAGCGGAGGCTTCATAAGTAATACTATAAACATACCACCACTCCTCGTATTTCTTTCATGCCGCGACAGGAATGCTCAATATATCCGCAGAAATTAAGCCTGCAGAAGAAGCCCGCAGTTAAAGTTGTAAATTTTAAATAGTCCTGTAGCTGCACGCGTTAACCTAGTAAAAGTAATTGTCCACCCCCCCCCCCCCCCCTCGTCGGATTTGCAGCTGCAGGTTTAAGCGACAGTTCTTCCAAGCTTAGGGGACGGCAAGGCTTCTGGACGTAAGTGCATGAGTGCATGCCACAACAATAGTGAGTAACTGTTAGCTCGGGAAGGTTGCAATTTTCAAGATTCCTATTTCGAAGAAGCGAAAATCGCATAATTGCTTTATTGTTATTCACACATTTTTATTGGTTATTGGCTATTTTGCCTCGATAGAAAGCAACTTCCCAAAATTAACGGGAAAAAAATTAGGTAAAGCGGCCCATGTAGATTTCGCGTTTCGAAATTTAAAGTGTTAAGTTACAGGAGAAATGCGCTGTTGAAATAATGTGTTAAATATCTCAAGGACCTGGGATAGTCATCGAAGTGCCTTCTTTGCATACAATATATACTAAGTTGTGAACCATGCGGGCCCTGTCGTCTGTTAAATTTTATGGATAATCCTTAACAACAGAGATTTCGGGTTCAAATTTCCTGTCTTGGCGTGTGATTTTGAAACATAATTTCTGATGCTGCAATAAATTATTATCTTCTTTTCTTTTCCATTTAATACTTTTTAGTGTTTGGTTTTTAAAACAAATACCGCTCCTTTGGTGTTGGCCTCGTGAAGACTGCGCTTTAACAATTTGGCGTTCTGATAAATTTTACATAATATTCCATTCCATAATATTCCATAATATGCCAGAATACATTTTATGATTAGTATTACATCTAGCGCCTTGCCTTTTTAAAAGCTTCTTATTGTGGTCCGCAGCAAAATGGCGAATCTGTATGGCGGTCTCTGTTGATTTGTATTGTGTACAGACTTAATTACCTATAAGATGTAATGTGTAAGATGTAAAAAAAGTGAGCTCGGAACTTATTAATCAGTCGCATACAAAATAATATACAACCTAAGTATAAAGGCCAAATCTTTGTTTCGTGTTTTTCTTTCTTTGAAATGATGCTGAAGGCATTCTTATCCACGAATCACCACGTGGTTCTCGCCTACGACCGCTAAACAATTTAAAGTTCCAATTTTATTTTCATCTCGCAGTGCTTTCAATAGCCGTGCAATTGCTGTGACGTAGATGTTTAGTATTGGTAAAGGGAGAATTGAAAAAAAAAGCCACGAATTAATTGCTGCTTTTTGTTTTTCGTTATTTTCGCTCTTGAGCCAGGGTTGATTGAGCATACTTGTGCCTGTAAATATACGCTGAGACATCGATTTTGGCAGGATTTTGGTGCCCAGGTGTTATAAATTTCCCATTCACGTCAAAGGCATCATTCAGGTGTTGAAGTCAAAATAGGATGGAAGAAAATATGAAAGTATAAAATACCTTCCAGCCTCTTTAAGTTCTATTGATTTATCTTTCTGGACAGATATCGCGCACTTAACCGTGTATGCTATTATCTTATGCGCCATTACAAACAGCCATACACGGAACCAGCAACTAGGTGTCTGTACTCCTTTAAGCTTCTGGAGAAAAATTGCAGTTTCTAGTGCAGACATGTTTTATCCAAGCTTTGCTTTCTATGTCTACGCCACACCACAGCAAACAATTTTCGTATTGCTTTTTCTGTTGTATACTATATTTATAATCCTCTAAGCACCCGCTTATATGTTTGTGCTATTCTCTTCGCTAATGGGCTGGTAAAGCAAAGCTCATTTTCCTGAAGAATAAAAGCCTCCCAATGAAAATGATTGTGTCACTAATTTCATGAGGTTGCCCCTCAATATCAGAGTTGGTGGTCGAATCGGCCTATGGTTTTACGTTTTAACGCAACTCAGGCTATGACGGACGCCGTAGTGAAAAGCTGCAGATAATTTCGACAACCTGGGGTTTAACGTGCTCTGATATCGCACAATGCACGGACCTCTATTTCGCCTACATTGAATTTCGACCACCGCGGCCAGGGCCGAACCCACGTCTATCGGGTCAGCAGCCTAGCAGCACAATAACTGAGCCACCGCGGCGGGGAGTGGAGAAATCATAGATGCGAAACGTGAATTAAACAAAATTGTTAATTTTACCTCATCTCTCAAAACGTTTGCTATGCTTCAGCAGCGACATTATTTTCTTTCAGTAATGTAGCAGCAGTATAATAGTGCAATGCTTAGTGTTCTTGTAAGGCATATGCGATCTTTAACTTTCGAAAGGCAGCTTAGACTTATTCATTTACTTTACCAAAATTTCTTTACTTTTTTTTTCTTTCTGTCTTCATGTCTCACTTTCCAACCCGTGTGGTAATCAGGCAGACTTTTGATACAGTTGGTAACAAACTTTAAAAAACAGTTCAGAAACACCGAGTAATATAGAGAGCAGAAAGATGAAATGCATCCCAGCGACTTCCTATGTCGCAAAGACTTGCACTGAAAGCAAAAAAGAATGGACGCCACAGTAAAGGCTAAGAAAAGCACTTGTTAGAGGGAACCAAGGCAAGTCCCCAGAAAGAATCAAAGCAATGGTAGTAAATTATAACGGTGAAAAACTGCTCGAAACTTCCCTTAAACAGTGTAAAAAGACAAAATCAGCCTATTTCACCTGTCAAAAGCAATCACAGTAATGTATGGCAAAAAACTACCACTGTTCACCATTAAATAAAAAAGGTCAAGGTGACTTAAAGGTCAAGGCTTTTCCCATATCTTTTCAATTAAAACCCTCATCTGCCAGCTGAGGATATCGTATCCCGGACTGTATCCGTAAAATATCGAAAATTAAAGTTTGTGCCAACGCTGCCAAAATATTGATTTGAAAAATTAGGCCGCAGGTCATAACCCTAGAAATAAATAAATCATAGTCTACGTTAGATTATATTGCGAGAGGTTTGAGTGAATCTTTTGCATTCTACATATCTAGTCGGAAAGGCAGGATAGAAATAGTTATCGCAATTAGGGACAGTTTGGAAGAGTATAGCACTAACTAAAATCTCACGAAAATGCTTGCCCTGATATTGCCTCAAGTATGATTGTTACGCTTGAGTGTGAAGTTCGCATTTGTTCATTCATATCTTTTGAACGGAAAATGTGTAGGTCCATAAATAAGCTTCGCGATATAAAAGACCTACGTTTTGTGCGACAAGACGCTATGTATATTATCTGGGCTGAAGGCTTTTTCTTGTCTATATTTAAAGAGGCGTATTTTAAAGAGGCGCACTACCTAGGCGCACGTTGAACACAAAAATTTCCTCCGGAGATCTGCAGCTGCACGCGTTCATATTAGAGTCTTTTTTTTTTCACCGCAAGAAGGATGGCGCATGTTCTGTGTTTTGTTTATCTGGCTCTTCCTAGGCGTGGGAAGGATTTTCGGGTGAAAAATAGCCACGGCTCAGAAAAGTGAATTTTCAAAATTTTCAGACCACTCTGCCCAAAGTAGCGAGGTTGCCACCGTTTTTAAGTAAACACCGATGTAGCTTAGCCTCGGGAATAAGTGTCGTACAATTGTGTCTTCAAAATTCTCTAGTTTGTTCATACATGGGTCGAACAATTTTGTCTTCAAAATACCGTAGTCTGCCAATACATGCCAACTTCTGCTTTCCTCTATAAACATAAGCGGTGGTTCCAGAAGTTGGCCGGGGTGTGTTGAAGAATTGAGAAAGATTTAGCAAATAATAATTTGTGGTCGCATTTTAGTAGATTTAGCGGTAATATGGCAATCCAAAGATATATGACAGGCATAAAGTTGGGCGTGTTCTTGAGTGAGTTTTGTAGCCTTTTTGCTTTCTCCAGGAGTTAACAATGTCTTCCCGTATCTATATGTTTCTCGCGTTAGTTTTCTGGCTTATCTAACAAATATAGTTTGAACGCAAAATACTGCAATTTGTTTCAGTGTGTTCTGAACGGTTGGAACCCGCACGGCAACACAAAGACGATATTGGAAACTTATTTAAATGAATCTGAAGCCTGCAAAATATGACGACCAACACTACTGGAGTCAACGACATTAGTAAAATCATCTTGGATA
Source organism: Amblyomma americanum (assembly GCF_052857255.1). NCBI lineage: Eukaryota > Metazoa > Arthropoda > Arachnida > Ixodida > Ixodidae > Amblyomma > Amblyomma americanum. The sequence continues at coordinate 99,262,301 of NC_135501.1, forward strand.
GTGCGTTTTGCACCACAAACACTTTAACACGATTCAGCAAAAATCAATAAGCCACGGTATTATCACATGGGCTTTCTATTGTAATTTGATGTCACTCTGAAATCACTCTTCAAGAAAAACAAATCAAGAATGCTTGAAGGTGACCCATTTGTAGCGTTGGCCTACTCGAAGATACGATGAAGGCCTAATCGCAAAGTTATATCACATAAGAAGCGCTGGTGTACATCGAATGAAATAGCCTACGTTCACAATCAGTACCTGGCAAGTTGAAAGCGACCATCATAAACAGACAGCCTCCACATATTTGGTTATAACTTGCCGTGTAAAGAAAAGGTTATGTTAGTCACCCGAGAAACTGTAGTATTACACCACTCAGTGGCAGAGAGATGATCTACCGGTAACGTTCAGTAGATATCCACGGCATTCTTCACACATGGAGGTGATTTGTAGGCATTTTTTTTACCACAAATTTGTTACACCTGCTTCAATCCTGTATTGTGAGGGTTCAACTTTCAGATAGATGAATAATTTCGCAGCGTTGTTTTTGCCGCCATGATCACATCAGGTAGCCATGTCGATGTCACTTCTACAAAGTTAGGTAGAAGCCTGACTAGAAAGAATTCTATTGCACCAACATAACTTTTTCTGTAATCAGAAAAAAATGCGGAGACACCAGCAAGGCTCTGAGATGACCAAGAAGCTCCTTTCCTGAAATTGCATTATGTTTCACACCTGCGACATGTAGCACAAGAAAACAACCTAGTGAGATCTGCATTTGTTCCTTGCTTGAAAGCGCCATGTTAAGAAGAAGCTAGCGCGAAACAAAAAGACAGCGGCTGTCTTTTTCTTGTCTGTACTCGATCGTTTTAAGTAAATACAGTGGTTGCAAGTAAAAAAGGCATGCCGTATGTGCTTAATTCGGAAAATATGTACAATGGATATAATATTGATATTTTCTTCTATTGAATCAAGGCCACATACTCCTGGCGTGTTTTTTTATGTAACTGCTTAACAGTGAAGCAGTTATCTGCGCATCACTTTGTGTTCCATCCTGTGGACAGCCTTTACTCTTTGCGTATCAGCACCTAGTGAAAAAAGGATGAAGGGAAGGTGCAGAGGCAGTCACTTGCGAAATTGTATTCACACCGACTCGTTGACAGCACGCGTATATGCTGCAACTTTCTGGGACACTTTTAATTAACAGTCGCGCGCCGTCCTCACGGTCGACCGTTAGAGGCACACTTCTTTTATCTCTTGTTTTGTTCCTGGGCCTGCTAGAACGGATCCCCACATGTGCCATTCTGCGATTGCGGCATAAACATATTAAACGACAAGGAGTGCAATTCAAGTGCCTAGGAACGACAAAACCAGTGACAGTTTTATTTACACGCTCGTTTAAAGTATGGTAATCCGTGATTCAGCAGTCGCACGTTGAATGTAAATAAAGAAATTATAGCGAATGCACTAGTGCACAGCGCATGAGATGGCTGTATGTGTAAAAGAACGCTCTATTAAGAACTAATGAAGATTTCGTGTGATGCCTTGAAATCTAAGCTTGTCTGCATGCTGCTTTCTTTGCTTAAAACTATTCTTCTCTTTGAAACGACGGGCTTAATTAAAATCAGGAGCACTCTACGCATTTTGATGTCCACATCAAACGTCGTGCCGCACAGTTTATCAGGAAAATTAAGGCTCCGTGATAGTGGGTGCTCTGAATGCGAAAGAGAAAGCAACGTGCGCCTTTATTTCATGCCAGCTGGATATGTCTTTCCACGGTTTCGCGTTTTCAAAAAACGTTTTGTCCGTTTCTCGAGTAACTGACGTTTCCAGCAGCACGAAACACATCTCCTGTGTTGACATTACCTCAAGGTGTTTTTAACGCAGCGCTTATTTCTTGAAAGAAAGAAATAGCCCTGTCGAACTTGTCAGTGTCTACATAACCGCTTTGTCCTTCTTTGTATTCGGTTAGAACTAAGTTGCCCAACCGACTGACTTTATCACGATGACTTGTTGATCACTGCGCTCCAACTTGCTCGTGTTTAGAAGTGGGCTTTGTAAACAAGTGATGTGAAGAAGCTCTGAAATACGTTGAAGCCTCGTTTTAATATATTATTGTTCAGTAATGAATTCACTGTATGAAACAAAAGTGCTTATCAGTCAAAACGGCAAGATCCAAGGTAATACCAAGTGATGCACACACGATGTTCAGCAAGTATTCAAAATATCCTTCACTGAGTTATAAAAACGCTTTTTCGGTTTAGAATTGTTAGCGCAGCAGAACATCACAATAGATCTAAGACGTGCAACCTACTAGGCTGCTTAACTATTCCCGGACATTTAACTTCTAAACTTTTATTGAAAGCCTCTACTTATTGAGAGCCATACGTGTAGCAAACCGTTATTTCTATATCAGTTTTCAGAATTTAGGAAACGCAGTTTCTTTCGGCGCTGTGGCCCAACAAATTTTCACTGCTTCGACGTGTTACCTGCGTTTGAGGGGTTGGTTTGCCTGCATGCGTGTCGAAAGCGGGTGTATTTTGGCACGGTGTTGGCAAAATTTGTTGGCCCACTTCGGCGAGGGCAATCGCATTTTCGAAATTCTAAGAACTGTTATAGATATTGCTTACGGTGGTTACGCACGCCTCTCAATCGAAAGGAGTCTAATAGTAATATTAAAAATTTTAACTATTCGCTATCTCTTTACAAGCCTACTAGCTGGAACGTCTTAGCTGTTCTGGTGTGCTACTCAGCTAACGATGCTATGTCGGAGAAAGCGCTGTTCTCACTGAAAAACCAAGTTTAAAGATAATAACCAGGATTAGAGCCTCCACAGTGCAGACTGCTTTTTAAGTTTCTGTAGCCATATCAGTAAGGCTGCGTGTCGTACAATCGCGATCAAAAGTTTACCGGATGCGAATGTGCGGAAAAAATCATTTCGATACAATCGCGTCATCCAGTCGCCTGAAGTACGATGAAGTAGAAGTGGACGCGGACGCTCTATCTGCTGGTAACAATTCCACGCCAGTGGGTGGCATGACAGTAATAGGTACTTTGCCGAAACATTTTTTCGCTATTTGCATACTGTTACATGAACAGTGTAATGAGAAACACTTCTCGTGGTGTAAGCGCTTCACGCGATGCTGTTCTTTGTACTAATTTTCGAAAGATTGATTTCAGCTTAGGTGTCTATGGTATGACACGGAACAATTGCTTTATGTATATTGCTGCGTTATTTGTGCATTGTAGCATGATACAAGGACGCTAGTTATATTTGGGGCGGCAGACTAAAACTTCTTTAATTTGACTCTCCCTCACTCCTAACAGCAGAAGATTCGGACTTCCGCTGTGGTGCTAACCAAAGGGCGCGTAATACCATGGCGGGCGACAATGAGCAAATGTGACTTTTGATTGGTTTTACCGGTTTATTCCTGCTGGCTCCTGAAGCCAGCCGTATCGCGGTGTGACTCGAAAGGAGGTAAATTCTGAAAAGTTGCTAGTTAAGCCTGAGTTGCATGCTCCATTTTTGCTCACCCACGTCTGATGTGCTAGGCGCTGCTAGGGGTGGAGGGAACGATACGGGCGCATAGATTGGTTTCCGTGAAGCTAGCCGAGCGAAGCTGCAAGCCATTCATGACATCGACTAGCGCTTCTGTGGTCTCATTTTCTGCACTTCAGTAGGCGTCTCGCTTTCAAGATGCCATCGCGCGTTTCCCCCAGTTTTGTCCGCGTGGTTCTTCCTCTCTTCCAATGCGGCGATACCACGCGGTTTTTATGTTCTCTGTCCTTCTCGTGCAGTGAAGGCGCATGTGATGGCGCATGTGACGCGCCGCTTGTGATGAGGCTTAATCTTCTATCTGGAGCACCTTGAAAAACACTTCTAAGGATCTTTCATTCTTGAAGCAGTCCTGCTTCGATATTCTTGACACTGTGGATGCCGTAAAGCATTAGGCAATAATATTATTTTTTTGCCTCGTATTTGACATGCAAAAAATACAAAACTATCGCCAGTACAACACCTACAGATGTCGGCCCAAGTCTGCCCTTTTTATTTTCCTTCCACAAGGCTCCGCTAGCCGAGTAAGTGTTCTCTTATCCAAGCTCCGGTCCAGCCGAAATTAGCTTGACTTTCAAGCCGCTCGCGAATTTACAATATCTTCAGAAGCGTGGCTCCACCTTCCCTTATACCCGACGAACGATGAGCCCTGAAATACGATCATACACCAGCCTGCTGCACGCCTGGAAGTCACGCCACGGACATCAGTGACACCTCGTCTGACATGGGCGCGCGTGTCTTTTGCAGAAGATCACCGACGCGTCGCCGACAAGCGCACACCCTCAATGGCAAAGACTGCTGTAGCGCTAACGACTACGCCCACACCGTTTAAACACAGCCCTTACAAACGGCCTTGGATCGTTTGTACTGTCTTTGCCACTGCGACACGCCACATCAAGCACCAGGACGCTTATCTGCAGCAGCTGCGTCCGGCATCCTTCATGCCCACAGCAAGAGTAAACGTTTGCTTTTGCCGAAATGGTCCCTGCACAAGACGTGCTTACGTGCTGCGATGCAGCCAAGGATTAGTTACCACCTCCCACGACAGACCATATTAGCTGCTGCATCTTTCCAGAATACGGACACCGTAGCGGCCGTGAACACGTCAGAAAATCGCTGCCCTCCTTGCGGGAGAAGCATACGCGTTGGAAAGCTTCACTTCTGCCTTTTTTCCCAATCCTTGCTCCCTCGTTTTTAACTTTAAGAGTGGAGGCGTTGTACAGACCGCTTCTCTTGGCCTGACTCCGGACGCTTGTGCCACGGCATTCAGCGCCACCTTAACCATTTTAGAAAAAATCTACACTCGTCTCATCTCATCTAATCTCATCTTCGACCCATTAGAGGGCAAATTACCGGGAAGCTTGCCTTTCTTTCTTTTTATTTCGAGTTTTCTATTCGTACATTACTTTTTATATAAAATCAGTTTGCTGCGAACTCTCGTGCTGTAAACACGTCTTCTCTTTGCCTCGCAAATGGTCCGAAATTGCAGTACATTGGTGTCAGCAGATAGCGTACCACATATTCGAACAGACAAGTTAGACGAAGAATTAGCCAATGCTTTGTCGGTCCTCCCAGACGTACAAACATACTGCGCAGTCAGAACAATATCAGATTTTTTCCCAACAAACCATCACTTACAGACAGAAGAGCTCTTCTCATATGCTCGTGCATTCTAAAAATCCGTTCACTGCTGAAGCATATATATTACCCCATTGCTACAAAGTGGCCACCTAGAGCACTCTTTAACAACAAACAACAGGGTACCCGGCCACTGCTCTTGTGATTTGAAGAGATGTGCCGAAACCTTGGCGGACTAGACACATTGCAATCCACTGCTCGAAGACTAAACGCACCGCCGTCATGGTACAATTTCCCTACAGTCTGTGATATTACTCTTACACAGTTGCGTAAAACAAATTCCACAACATATAAAATAAGAATTTCTTGCACTCGAGCAAAAGTAAAGTACCTTTAAAGCGTTTTATATAGATTGTGCAAAAACAAATACGTTTGTTAGAAGCGCAGTGGTAGAGGGGAATTGCAGTGAAATAGTAAGGCTTCTACAATGCGCAACTATCTTCACTGCCGAAAGTTAGGCAATCAGTTTTATTTACACAGACTAGCCAAGTGCACTTATAGGCCTTGATTTTAAACTGCTAATAATCCCCTGCTTGGTGACATCATACAAAATATAACAACCACTATATCTGAAGAACAAAACAAAACTCTGCCGGGTACCAAGTCATGCCAAAATTACAGACGAGAGAGCAGACTTGTGCGCTGTCCAAGCAGGTGGCAAGTCGATACAGAAGGAAAATGTCCCTTTTAAGGATTGGACGAACCTCGTACACCGTAAATTATGTAAAAAAGGCAGTAGGCTTGGAGCTAAGAAATTAACAAAGAACTGCACTGGTAAACCCAGTTTTAGGTGAATGAAAGTCATATTTGCCCCAGCAACGCTTCATTGAAGTTATTTTATGCCGTCTCTGTGTAGGCCATACACAACTTGCAAACAACTTTCTATTGTCAAATGAAGACAAACCTGATTGCGAAATATGTGGAAATGAACTTAGAGTTATTCACATTTTATTATCATGCACGAAAGTTGAAAAACTACGGAAAATGCATTTTACTGAGTTTCATAAAAACTCGCTGCTTCACACATAATGTTACTTTTGGGAGAAGATACAATTGTCAACATATCCTGTGTGTTTCTCTTTTTAAAAGAAAAAGGTTTTCTGAACAAACTCTGAATTTTTACTCACTGATTCGCTTCGTTCTTGAATGCACTTCAGCCGACTTTTCATTCCTGGGAAGAAGGCTGCGGATTTATTTTACGGGTTGGAAAGTTCTACCTCCTTGCCCAGCCAAGGATGTCTGCTGAGGTTACCCGATCTTCTTTAAAAATTTTAGTATTAGCCATTCATAAAACTTTTTCCTTCATCACTAAGGTAATACAAAACAATTTTTTAGGCCCTCTACACCACCTGTAATTATTCTTTCCAAAACGTTCTGCAGAATAAGAATTTCCCCTATCTTGAAAGTGGCGCATGATGGCCTGAGTTGCCTATGTGCCACAAAACCCGACACAACACATCAGAGTTTTGCAAAAATTCTGATTGTTTCATAAAATAAGCATTTATTTTCCTTCCCAATACAGATACCTACGAGGGAGGAACGCGGCCATCTGAAAGCCTTCTTCTTCCAAGAAGTTCAAAGCAGGAACTTCGCAAATTGCATGTCGCGTTGATTCATGTTTTCTCGCACAAGGAAGCAACTCTAGAACACGAGACTAGACCCATTGGAACTGTAAAAGATGAACGGAAAGCAGAAAAGAACGAGTGTTCAAAATAATTACGCCCACTTTGCGCAATGATTCTTGAAACATTGTACACTTTCGTCGTAGGAAGATCTTGTTACTATATTTATTTAATTTATATATTCATTTATACTGCAATCTATTTAAGAGGTTTTCTAGTAGAGCGAAATAAAACCATTAAAAATGATAGAGAAATCGCGTAAAAATAAAAATTACAAATTGCAACAACACCCATTGAAGTAAAATCAAGAACATAGCAATAAAATATAAGATGGCGCAAGCACTAAACGATATGAACGGGACCATAAGAACGAAGTAAATTGGCAGTGAACACACAAAAAATATGGCTTGGAAAACTACAAATCAGTGGCAAACATTTTTGCACTTAACTGTCTGATACTGCATTTGCAGCTTTTTTTCCTAACGATAACACCCGAGAAATTGAGCCTGTAAAATCATTATTTGAAAGAAAAGAGCTATTGTCACATTATGACCACGGTTTCTTGCGTACCCAGAAGAAAACGATATGATAATGAACATTGGAGGCTTTGTTTGTTAACTAATTGATACAGTAACGTCACCCCCAGTACAGATTTAATTTCAAAGATTTTTTCGAAAGTCTTGTCGAATCGTTTTGTGAATTTATTAGAAATTGCGCCTGTTTGCTAGCTGTCATCTTTTGATGCAGCGAAATTGTTTAGTGTTATTGTTACAACGTACTGCGGACTGTTCAACATCGCCTGGCTGTTCATCTCTCCGCATAAGGTAGTTCTTCATGTATATGACGAGAACATGAACGAATAAAGCTGGGCGTAAAGAATTTTCTGTTACAATATTTTTTTTATATGAACCAGGAACCATGAAAATCCGGCGGGGTTTATATTCTTCGCGCATAAGTAAAACATCAATGTTGTGAAGAGTGTTTTTGTTTTCTTTTTCGATTATGGCACATAAGGACAATACTCTTCGATCCACGGACTCAGTGAGAGCAAAGTCTCTACCTGTATAGCCTTGAGCGTACATCTGAGTATGATGTGCTAATTACACTCGCGCCCAACTTGTTGGGCCTGGGCAGTTGCCATGTAGCGTATCGCCATATAGCACCAGTTCTTTCTGCTTCAGGAACACTGATCCTGGGTCCTCTCCCAAGATAAGCAAAAGAAGGCGTCATGCATTCATTCACTACTCTTTAGCTTCGTTTCCAAATAGTCAGGCTAAACACCAGAGAAGATTGTAAGAGAGTCGAGGGACTGAAATCGTTTGGAGACAGTTTTCGTGCACATACTGCCATGAATCAATGCAGTTATTGCGCGGCACGCTGCGCGGAATTCAGGAGCGGGTCCCGCATTCTGGGGATATTTATGGTGGCTATTCTCTCTGTCAAGAATGAATGGTCGCCGGCGGCTTAAGTAGCTTTCTGTTCATTTGTCTCTTCCGCTTGGACCCTGCTTTGGTGCTAACATTATTATGGTCGCGGGCCCTCGTATTTTTACCAAGACGTTTTTCTTGCATTGACTGAGATGCAGAGGGAGGGTCTCGTCGCAGCAACCAGTCAGGAACAATTGTTGTATAAAAGGAATGAGCACAACTTCCCCTTTCAGTAGGGTTTTTCTTCCCTACCGAACATATACTGCTGAGCTGGTCAGTTACAGCTTGTTTGTACGAGAGAATAACTCTAAGGAGCACATTGAAATATCTCAGAAAAAATGCGTTTGTAGTGTAGCAACTCATGGAGTCGCCCTGCTCTGCCTTTACTTTTTGGCATCCTGAGCGACCGTATTTTGTCTAAAAAGAAATAGCTTCGCGTCCTTTGGAGTGCAAGATGTGCTAGGAAGCGCAACTAAATAGCTTAGAAGCATACTCCTTCGGCTGTATACATTGGACGGCGGCTGTACATCAAGGAAGGTTTAATGCGGATTACTTCACACGTGCATAGGGAACCTGATCACGCTTAGAGTTCAAACACGTCAACCTCAAAACGATGTCAAAGCTCACGGCCAGAGAATGTACTCGTGTGCGGTTGAGTAACGTGAACGTGGTCTCTAGCTCCAACGACTCGCAATTTTTATAAACCTGCATTTTGACGGAAAGTGAAGTCGACAGTTCTTCCAAGCCACTCATAACCCGCGGGGTCCATGTGTAAAGGTGCCTTTTTGCCTCCTACTGCGTAAAACTCGCATACACTGGGAAACCCTACACCGCACCTTCATATTCAGAAACATGAACAATACTTCTATTTCTAGATTCTAAAATGAAAAACAGACATTTTTTTACCAGCCGTCCGCAGTGGGGCAAATGGAGACAGTGGCGGCACATAATGACCGCTAATTGATTGCCTATTTGACACCAGTGTGTAGCTGGCAGTTTTGCGTAGCTTAACTTCGGTTAACATACCCTGAAAACAACCCAAACTCAACAACATCGAGCGCCCTGCGATGCAGGTTAACTTAAAAAAGAGGGATAGCTTAGGACTAACCTCATGTAGGTTACGGCGTTTTCTCCTTAAACTCGCATGGTAGCCTGACTAGGGCTTCAGTGTTATCCTTGATGAAGTACACAGCATGGCTCACGGAACGAAGGGAAATTATAGTTATCGGCTACTCTGAAGGCAGGAGTTCGCGCAGTTATGAGTCCCTGCTTCGGAATCACTGCTGTTAGAGCTGCACACAATAGCAGCAAACTAGGTGTGCAGTGACTGTTCCATTGCAGCGTAAATCAGTGCGAGCGCCATCAGGAAAAAAATTCCGTTGTGTGTCTCTGCATTAGCCGCTGAGAGAGGCATCTGGCTCCTCCAGTGAGACGAGCGCGAGAACCGCCCTCGACGATATGCGGGAGAAAAATCTGCATCAGCGGATGAAGGAGAGGAGGGTTAGTGATGCCCTCAAGTGTGCAGCGAGTGGAAGTGAAAGGTAGCGGGCCAAAAGCAAGCGGTCGTCATCTTTTGATCAAACGCCAAGGGCCAAACAAGGCGAGATATGTGTTACGTAACATAGGAGAAGCCGCCGCGGTGACTCAGTTTTAAAGGCACTCGGCTGCTCACCCGAAAGACGCGTGTTCAATCCCGGCCGCGGCGGTAGAATTTCAATGGAGGCGAAATTCTAGAGGCCCGTGTTCTGTGCGCTGTCAGTGCACGTTCAAGAAACCCGGGTGGTCTGAATTTCCGGAGCCCTTCACTACGGCGTCCCTGATAGCCTGAGTCGCTTTGGGACGTTAAACCCCCTTAAATCCAACACAAAACTACAGCAACATATCAAAAAGATTAAACTTGTTACCTGACCATGAAGTGATCCAAAACAAAAAATGCGCAAATGCAGCAAATATAAATCATCAAATCATGACCTAACCCTTAAAGACAGCCAATTTGAAGCGAAATTAATTGCCACAATTTTTGGGCAAATGAATGCGGCAAAGGGAAAGAAGCGCGAAATGAAAAATTACGAAATAGCAAAGTAGGAAATGAAAAAGCATAATTTATATTATATTATGCTGATTCACTTCATGGCTTGAGACCATCTGCGCGTCTATGAATTTCTTATGTTGATTAGGTTTTCTTTTAAGCCGCATATACTAACGGGTCCAGTGTCTATGTAGAAGACGAGTACCTCGCTCTGAATCTATACCTGCGTGATATTGTTAATATCGGAGGCAGGGGCTGTGCGCATGATTTTCGATTATGATTATCGATGAAATTGCTTTTCACGCTGCCAATGCGATGCAGGCGCTTTTCTTTTGTGAGGACCAATATAACCCGAGAATTAGTCTCAGGGTTTGATATAATTTGTTGCGCACCATTTCACGTCACCACTCAAGAACTGCAATATCAGTGTATTGAGTGCGCAGAGCAGTCGTATCAAATATTGGTTTTCAAAGTAACAGAGGTAAAATGTAGGTCACTTCTGACGTAATTTACAAGGACGACTTCGGGAGCAGTGCCATGAAAAATGTTCCTTGTTCTCGTTACTGTTGCGTTACTGTTGAATTATCATGGCTAACATTTTTGGAAAAATTTTGAATATCAAAAAAATTGGAAGCTACTGATAATGAAATTGTAAATTATGATATATTCTTCGGATGTGTAGCAAAATCTTCCTTTCGCAGTGTTTCCATCGCTCGCACTGCGCAGTTGGCCGCTGTAGAAAAACAAGTGGGTAACACTTTTGAAGTTCGCAAAAACGTTATTAGTAAACAAATGCTATCCTCGCAAAAAAAAAAAATGCTAGCCTGCCTACGGGGTAACCCGCCGTTGTGGCTCAATGGTTAAGGCTCTTTTTTACTGAGCCGTAGTACCCGGCTTCTATCCCGACTTCGGCGGCTGCGTTTCGATGGAAGCGCCTGCGTTCTTTGCGATGTCAGTGCATGTTGAAGATCCCCAGGTGGTCGAAATTATTCCGGAGACGACCACTGCGGCACCTCTTTCTTACTTTCTTCTTTAAGTCCCTCATTTATACCTTTCGTAATGGCGCGGCTCGGGTCTCCACCAAGATATGTGAGACAGTTGCTGTGTCCTTTCCTTTCCTAAACACAAATTTCAAATTCAATTGAAATTTGACGGGATGTGTACTGTTATATTGATTCTTAAAGTGAAATCTAAACAATATATAGAAAAATTGCCTTCATAAACAATTTCGCTTTAAAATTGCTTTAGGTGCATTATTCATTTACTTACTTACTTTTATTTAATTATTTATTTATGTTTCACTATACTGCAGGCCAGATTGGCCCAGGCAGGAGGCGCATAAAATAAAAACTTAACACTTAAAAATAAATGTCCACAATTGTTGGGTATCATCAAAGCTCTCTGCAGTTCTTCCGCGGAAAAGGCGGAAGTCTAAAGGCAGAAAAAAGAAAAAACGAGGAAGAAAAGAAAAAATCTCTTGTTGAAGATGATATGGAAATCTGCTTTGTTTTGTAGGCCTTGGCGAGAACAGCACATGCTGTCATCATTCTGAGTAGTATATGAAAAGGAAAATAACTGTCCAAGGTACAAAAGAAAAGAAACAATAAAATGCGAACTGCAACAACGAATTTTGTTAAGTACCTTCTTCTGGTATCGCAGTAGCTTGGTCAGTCCTGCGTGTAACAAAGGAGCCAGCACTGTGTTTCTGTAATGAGAGGTGTACCCTAGATTGCGACAATCGGTTATAATAAAATTTCCTCTACTTCTAGGTCATCATTAATCGAGCTTCTTAAGCAAAAAAAATTAAGGTAACGCTGCTCTGCCCGCACCACCAGAGGCACAACTGGTGCACTTCCAGGAAAGGTAGTCAGGCGAAGAGAGCTGACGAGGTCCGCATACAAAACAACTTAACTATCGCGTGTAATGGCCGGACAACGGAACCTGGGAACGAGTTGGAACAGCTTAGAAGATATGAAATATTTTCTTCATGGATTTTGAGAGCTACGCGCTCGCAAAATCTTGCGCAGTAATTATTCATGTACAGAATTCTAGAAATTGAGCCGGTGACTGCAAAAAGTATTAAACATTTCAAACAAGGTGCATCTATCTGCATTTATATAACCTTGACCCTGCTCCTTCTTACACTTTTCATCGTGTAGATTAGCGCTATTAATGCTTAAGCCGACGAATATGTCATCCTACAAAAATGTATTATGATTGATTATTATGTGTGGCATATAATGCATTGCATGATGTAGATGATGTGTTGCGCTGCTGATATTTGTATTAATGCCGAAACTGCTGTATATAAAGAATTTAATCCCTAGATAATCACAAGGTTTTTCAAACAACATCGCGGATCTACGCAACGTCAGAGCTTGCTGGTTGGCAGTCTGTTCGATGCGGGAATAGTTGGACTGCTGTGTTCCTCTGTGCTTCCCATATTCTAATGATTCGCAAATGCATGTCAGCTTGTCGCGTTAAAATAACCATGCTAGAGAGCTATGGAGCGATCGGCCTTTGATCCCATGTCCTGTGCGAGCTGGATTACATGCCGATATATGGACTCGTCTGTACAGCGTCCAAAAGGAGAAAAAATATATTGAAGTTTGGTTCATTCACGTCATTCTCTCTTTATTCACTTTAACATCTTATTTTTCATAATGTAAGGAACCAAGTTTAGATAACGCTTGCAATTTGCGAGCAATACATTAGACACACGTCCTTTACGAGTGACACAAATTCAGGCCCTATTACCTCACTTTCATTACAAATTGTAAACACTAACTTTAAGGAATAGACAGCAGTAAATATAAACAGCACGAAAAGGAGCACTAGGCTGCTTTTTGATCAATGAAAATGCATTTATCTACGTTAGATACACAAACGCAGATAGAAAAAAAACGAAAGATTGAACATGATCGATCGCATATCAGGAACCGTGATTTATCAAATATTTACAAAAAGAACATCTGCGTGGAGCATCAGTTTGATCGCAGTGACAAATCCTTCCATTATATCATATATATACAGGTAACTTGGGGAGCGAGTACTTAGCATTCTTCGCTCAAGTTTTGTATGAATTCTTTGTAAACTGCTGAGAAAAGTGTTAAACATGGTTTTTGCATTGTGTGCACTTTCCTTTTATGCTCGGGAATGAAAATCATAAAGGTTTTGCTCTGCTGGACAACACTACCGCCAAAAGACATGGGCTTTTTCTTTGTTTACAGCCGTTCTTCATTGCCACATTAAGGGCGACACAAGTTGAGAGTGCGAGTGCTCCTATTGCTGGGACCGTAACTGCGCGTTTTCTCCTCTGGTGACCTTTTCTTCAGCGTACTGCTAAGCGCCAAACCAGAATAGGCAGCGGATTTTCCATTACATAAAGTATTACCAATATCTTTACTCTGAGCGTATGTCTAAAAATATGAACCGAAAGCTCTATTTACTGCATTTATAGTGATCCGCTTAAGACTGTTTAGTCCTGCGCATCAGCTATAACAACGAAGAGCTACAACAAAAGAGGCACGATCTACTCCTCTAATTAAACTTGCTTTATATGTAGGAATTGAAAGCAAGATTTCTCTAACCGCAGCTGCGAAGAAGAAACGTGTCTTACGTTCATGCTCCCTTTCGACTGCCACTACTCCTCCTTCGGTATCAACTATAGCTGATTTTGTGTATAGGTGACGACAAATGTTTAGCGGGACATGGCATGCGCCGTGTAGTGGTATATAAACGGTACCCCTAAAGTTCAAAGTTTGTTTTAGGTGGTTATAGAAGAAGAAGCTTGGTAGCCTCATAGCTGCCTCAGCAAACAAAATATACGCCTGAAAAGAAGGAACTATAGCCTCAAAACTTTTGACACCTCCTGTACATTGCACACCTAAGTGGTAATATCGGACTATGAGCGACACTCATAACGCATCGGTGCCGCTGACTGACAGTATGTGTTTGGGTATTTATTGACAATATATCCCGACCAATCCTGGCACAGAGGGTTAACTCATTGTGCAACACTGAGTTCGGCACACTCCGCAATTCATGGGGTTGTTGTGCACACCACACTGAGCTCATTTACGGTTCTTTAAGGCATCTTGTAAGAAATAGAAGATTATCAATATTATCTTCTGGTTTTTTATATAATAAGATATGGATTGAAAACGCCAATGAACGTTTATTCCTTGCCTTGTTGCCGGAAGTGAAGCCGCTAGAAACATACATGTTTCTGCTTCAGTGGCGCACGCCTGAATCCTTGAATTAAAAATTGTTTGCGCGCTATATATACACTCATCACACTATATAGACGTGTAATACGACTACTTTCGTAAGTCATGGTACACGGCAAACAACAATTTGTTAGCGTATGAAATATTCTTCTTTGGTTTTATTAACGCGCACAAATAAATATCCTACGATTAAATATGAACACCCCGAAAATATATAGAAAAAAAAGTTTGACATTCACTCTCCAAAGTTAAAAACTTGAAGTTTCGGCTTCTCTTGGGAGCATACCGAGAATTCCATGTATCTAAGAACGGCAGTTTGTGTTTTCGGTTCTGTAGAAAACCCAGAACATTAACCGTTTTTATTTGGTTTTGTGAATGACCTGTAAATGGTTATTTTACCATGTGCCAAACAAGTGTTGTTGACTCAAAAGCGGCACTACACGATGAAAATTGACAACGCTGTTCATACTCCCCAATCAAAGAAGTGCTCAGATTCAGCAGTTTGCTTGTACTATTGGGGACAACAGTGTCCGGCACGCGAGTTCTAGGAAAAACGTTCATTATAGCTCTAGCTCGTTACCCAGCCGCCTGATATTGTTTTAAGGCATTTAAGGGGCTAAACGCTCCTTCCTGTCTCCACAATATCAGGCGACTGGGCAGCGAGCTGGGTCTACAATAAACGTTTTTCCTATAACTCGTGTCACGGAAACTTTTGTCCCCAGTTGTTCATTCTCACAACCAACGTCTACCGTATATGTATTCTAAGTTCACATCAGAATTATGTATCCTTCAGAACGATTAAAAATATAACGCAGTGAGCGCACGGTGCAGTGCCAGTTGTTTTGGGTAAGAATTTCAATAATTTTCAAAAATTGGCTTTTTCGGTGTAAAAAATATCATTTTTGCGGCATAGTATCACCGACGTCCACGGACAACGGAAAGGCGGCGAACTGCCTTAAGTTGTAAAGTGGTGAACTAATATCTGATAACTAAACTTTTAACTATCACAGATAGGCAGCTAGTTGCGAATATAGATTTGTAGGCGGAGGTTGTAATCGTCATATCAGAATTTAGAATTTCGAAAACGTGATTATCCTTGCCGCTGTGGCTCGTCAAAATTTCGTGGCATCGTGCTGAAGTACATGAGCTTTTTAAAGCATGCAAGCAAAGCAACCCCTCCAGTGCACATAACTATAACCGCAAAACCAAATTTTGTCGAGCCGCAGCGCCAAGCGTAATGGCGTTTTCAAAATTCGAAAACCTGAGATGGCTATAACTAACGATTGGCTATAAACCTTTAATTACAACTAGGCTCATACTCTAATAGTTAGAAAGTCAATTATTAAAAATTACTTAACCAGCTTACTACTTAGCACGGTTCACCAGTTTTCGGGTGTCCGTCAACACTGGTAATACTATGCCACAAAAGCCAGCCATATTTTTTCCCCAAGAAGCCTATATTTGAAAATGTTGAGTTTGCAGAAACAAGCGGTATACGGCTGGGGTTAACGCCATCGCCAAAGATTTAGCGACCAAGGAACAATTTACCACGCCGATGAGTTAATGTCCCAAAATATAGGTACGAGAAGAATAATACGCGATATTAATATGCGAGTTTTCTAGTGATCACTGAATCAAGTTGTTTATTAGCATTTGTAGGTACAAATTTGTGAAGAAATACATAGAGGGATGAACATTTTGTCTGGATTTAAAAGTAAAGGAAATGGAACTGGCATAGTGATATATTGCTGTTTGTGAGGAGTTATTTTGACTCCTAATGGAAAAACAGCCTTTGGGCTGTGAATCCTTACGATTAATGAAGCGCAGAAAGAGAACTCATTATCGAATGACCTTACGTCCGCCTTACGGTGCAAGTAAGCGTTCAGAACCCAGTGTGTATGGTTTGGCCCGCCTACGAATGTCTGCAGGCGACATTTCTCATTACCGGTCGGGTCTTGTAATCGCCCAGTTCTGAGAAGGAATGCGACCTTGAGGAAGGTTTGTTTATTTATTTGGTTTTATACCCTATCGACTTGCTTACCAGACGAGATTTACGGTATGCGCCACCTTGTGATATGTGATTTGGAGCAACGTTGAAACAATACATAAATAAATATTTCACGATGCAGCACGTATGGACGCCCTGAGTACAAGCCGGAAGGCATCTTAATATAAAATTAAGCAAATACAGTATGCTATTGAATGGTATAACGTCGTTCTCTAATAAGCTCTAGCATGAGTGAATCTTTTGGATTTTGAGCTGCTTATCAATACAGTTGTGTAATATTCAAGTAGGACTAGCGTATAACATTCCATACGGAATTCACTAGTACAGCACCCTGCAATGAGCAGCAGAAAATAATAGCAGAAACAAGAGTAAACTGCAGCGGAGGCAAACTAAAAAAATGTCTTGTGACTAGAACATAAAATTGTTTTGTATTTATGTTTCCTTTCACAGCAGGTATCGCTTCTTTGCTATGCCGCTGGTTTCTCAAATAGTAAACGACGTGTAAAAAAGACACTATCACACATCATTTTTGCTGCAAAGCTTGAACATGGCTTTTGATCACAAAAAAAGCAGCTTTTTAAAGGTTTACAAATTGTCTTCTTGTGCCTGGTGCAAAATATATAAACTGCCACACTCAAACGGTAATGCTCATTTTGAAATGCTACTGTGCTGACAATAGCGCGTCTCAAAAAAATTCTTTCCTGCCAAACTGAACCCTTCGTATTAGCAACCGACCTTCGTCGTTCACTGCACTCATCGCTGCACCTTGATGCATTGAGTGTGATTTTTCAAAAAACAGTAGATCTCGTCCCCCAAACCGGTTAATGCTAAACATTCGCAATCTCCAACTTCATTAAAAGAACCATCAACCTGACTGAACAGTTTTCAAACAACCGGTATCAGTGCAACAAACTACAAAATCACATCTCCAGCCATGGAAGCGTCGCATAAGGAGAAACACAGGGGTCTTGGATGTGAGTTCGGAGTCGCTCCCAAAAGGACCACAAGTCAAGAAGGACGTTTGCTCCGAACACCGCCACCACCACCAGGCCAGGGCTGCCGACGAGTTAAAGGACTTGGATGTAGAAGGAAGATTACTGGAGGGTTTATTTGCATTATTTACATAGGTAGAAGTCAATGGAAACTTCGCTCCGAAGAAGGGATCTTAAAACGAGGCTTAAAGAGCCTTGAAAGGGAGCATGATCCCTAAATAAAGCACACAAATGGAGTACCCAAAAGGGAACCCGACTGAGACTTACATGGGAGCACAGAAGAGGAGCACACCAGAGGAGCACGATTTTCACTGCACATGCTGTCCAGTTTTATACAGTTCTTGTTCCCCAGATTCCCCAGGTTGAGGACGTTTCCGCCATGGTGGGAGTGGCTTAAACTTGTATTAACACGCACAAACACGTTGATTTCCTGGCTTGCAGTATCAACTCCAACAAACAGAAAGCACCAAACCACCAACAAAGGAAAGCATAGATGGGACGTTCCGAACAACAAAGCACTGCCCCACGCGCAACCGCACGAAATTCACTCCAGACCCACCAGGCTTCCTTGTAATGTCAAACCAAATCCTGTTCGCGAATAATGATCCCTCAAATTTGACCGAATATAGGGTGAAAGCGAGCGTCCGCGTGATATCTGAGGTCGCCAAGGACAGACTGCCACGTTGTACTATAAACGGTGGTATGTCAAAGCCTTCAAATTTTAAAGAGAAACTTCATCCCTTATTAATCAAAGCTCTGATCTCCCTAAACTACCAGAATATCGAAAGTCTGCTTAAAATTTTGGCCCACACTCAGATTAATCTGCAGGTCTTTCTCAAAGAAGCTTGATCGCTCGAGACAGAATCAACGGTTCCGGTTGAACTCGCAAAGATGCGACTACGCATCACAAACCTTACTCACTCTCGTACTAGCGAGATGCTTCCCTTAAACTAATTTTTCAATGTGAAACCTGGTCACCCTCATCTATTCGGTCGTTCCAGCGACGGTGGCGGCGCCACGCGGCCTCTTCCTGAAGCGGCGAGTCGGTGATCGCTCTGCTTGGCGCGTGTAATTGGAGTGGTTTGCAGCATAAGATAAACGTCAAAAATGAGCATATTCTGTTCTTAAACGATGTGCGAACATTACAAGCAGCAAACATGTTATTTCTGCCAACACGTAAAGAGTTCCAAAAGCAGTGATTAAGTGCATTCTGCAGGTTGGTAACGTGTTTTAGCCAAATGACCCGTTTCAGCGGCGTACCCTGTTGACTATGTTGGTCGCATGAACAAAGCACCGAATAGAAATGCATTGACGCCACGGCACCGTGTCGTCAATGCATTCCTATTTGGTGCTTTGTTCATGCGACCAACATAGCGTATCGCAGCTGCATGAAAGCAGTGCAGTCCTTATAAAATGAGCTGATGAACTATACTGGTTATGTTTTAAGGCGGACGTTTGCAGAAAACAGATTTTTCCTCAAGATTTAGTCCATTTTTGTCTATATTAAACTCTGGCTTTCTGACCACAACATAATTGCTAAATAGCGATATGAATGGCAAGAACATTACAATTATACCTTCATTTCTCGAATATAATGCGCAATGTGCATGAATAATCGCATAAGCTTCTTGGAAACTGTCGTCTGCTTACTCGATCACAGCGTTTTCCCCCGCAAGTCAAAAACAAATTTTGAGCGCTAATTTCAACTGTATTACTCGAATGACCTCTTGGCTGCCGCTTCAATCCACAGCTACATTGCCTTTTCTATTACCGCGTATATGTGACTAACGTACGCTGCAGAAGGATTATAGTAGAACACAATTAAGTCTGCAGTAAAGCTCCGCGCGCAACCGGAGCGGTTTGCAGCATAAGATACACGTCAAAAATGGCCATATTCTGTTCTTCAACGGTGAGCGAACATTGCAAACAGCAAACACGTTGTTTCTGCCAACACGTAAAGAGTTCGAAAAGCAGTGATTAAGTGCATTCTGCAGGTTGGTAACCAGTTTCAGTCCAATGACTCGTCAAACAAGCAGCCAATCACGAGTGGAAATTGTAGGCTCAAGGATTTTGATCATGCATTGACGACACGGTGCCGTGCGTCAACAGAGTACGCCGCTTAGACGGGTCATTGGGCTGAAACTCGTTACCAACCTGCAGAATGCGCTTAATCACTGCTTTTCGAACTCTTTACGTGTTGGTAAAACTTTTCTGTTTAGCTAAACAAGCAGCCAATCACGAGTCTAAATTGTAGGGTCTAGGATTTTGATCATTCTGGCTTGTTTGATGCAGCCCAACATTAAAAGGTTGGTTTCGGTCACTGCTGTAATTGGCAAGTGCCGTTAGTTTACGCCGCGGACCGCAGCCAGTGTTACCAATTGCTGATTTTCGCTTCAATTGTGTCCTTATAAGATCAGCGCGCAAGCAATACACATAACGTATTTATGCGGGTAAGGGCCGCACTCCTGTAGGCACGAAATATAGCGTCAGATTGTCTGGTTTATTAAAGCAGTTTATTTCACTTTCGGGTAAGTGCCGAAAAAAAAAGAAAGTAAACGCGCAAATAACCGCACTTCAATGTGTTTGTCGCACTTTACTATGCTGAGTTCGCAAGTTTCAATGGTTTCTGCGGCACTTACGAACTGGCGATTCCATGCTCATATCGATAAAAATTTATTTCGAGCCTGTAATGCAGCCAAAATTAGGCGTGGCATTTTATTGATAACCAAGAAGAATTACCTGCTGCTTATCTAGGCTCTAAAAATTACACGAAAGGTGCCACAACGTCAAGAAGCCGCTTTCTTTCTATAGAGACACACGCTATGGCATCGGCGCCATCACCGCCTCGTCCGCCATATCGCTCAGCCGCCGCGCCACCTATAGGGGCTGGAATGACCGAATACACAAAGCTGCTACAGCTGTTCTCCACAGAATTCTGCGGCCTTACTTCAGTCGGTTAGCCTCCGAATAACACCAACGGCTAATAAACCACGCGCCGCTAAACAGAATTATACAAATGTATCCAAATACACGTATTTTCATTGACTCCGCAACGCACTCGCTACATTTCCGTTAATGTAACAACACACCCCTGGTATCGCGACCAAGTTTAGCACGTCTGAAACTACTAAAGATACAAAGCAAACCTGTTTCAAAATTTCAAACACGCAGAAACTTCCTAGCTCTCAGCGATTCTACCTACGCAAACAGCTCGTCTACTCTGAAACTGTCGTCGCTGTATTCTTGTGAGTGTCCTTATCATTTGGTAGCACGGCAATTTGACACTCATATCTAAGTCAAAGAGAATAGCGTCTGCCGAAATTATGATAATGTATATCTATATCCGATCAACTCAAAACCTTTAGCCCCAAACAACGTAGCCTTTCCCTCTCCGATTTCACGCACCCTAAAACAAGAGGAATAAAAAAAGTTACTTCGAATGGCTACGCGGGATGAAAGCTGACTCACCTCCCCCGGTTTGAAAGGATTAGTTTTCAGACGCGCCCGCCGGGGTCGCTCTCTGACTGCTTGTACTCCTGTCAACTCGTCACAAAAGGCAACTGAAAACCGCCGTTCTTGACGGCCCCTGTCATCTCCGCGCCCCCTCGACGCGCTCAGAAGGCCTTGGGAAAGCATGCAAATTCGAGAACCGACTCCTGGCGACGAACCGCTTCCAGCTGTAGAAGCTACCCTTTTTTTCTCGTCGCAAGTAAGCTCGGCTACGCTTTCGCCCTGCGCGCTTCCCGGAATCCAGTGCGGAAACTGGACCCGTCCTTCTCAAGTACACGCGTGGAACCCGCCTGCAAACCTGGCCTCTGTTTCTCGAGGCATACGCACGCCTCCCCAGAATGTCACGAGACTTAGCGTCTTGTGATCATTCGTGCAGCTTTGCTTTTTTCTTTACCGCGTTTTTGTCTGGCGTCGAGGTTGAGGGGTAGGTGGTGACTTTGCACCATGAGGGCGAGGTGGAGCCAGTGGAGAGTTTGTGCCCCGAGGACGTGGCTTCACAAGAGGACGTGGTGGACCTCCCACACGTGGTCATGGCGACTTCACACGACGGGGCCGTGGGGACTTCACACCACGTGGCAAGGGGGCTTTGCTCCTCGGGGACGAGGCGACTTCAATGCCCCTCATGGCGGAGGCTTTGCGGGTGGACCGCCCGGACGTGACATGCCTGGAGGACCACCGATTCGGGGAGGACCGGCAATGAGGTGTGATGCCCCGCCACCTCGTGGAGTCGGTCGTGGCATGCCACCTCATGTAGGGATACCCATGGGGGCTGGTGGACCACTTGCCAAGCGAGGCCGTTGGTGGTGACCGCCAAGTGCGGCCTCCTCCTACCAGGACTCGTAGTACAACAATGGCGCAAGCCAAGACTATGGAAACAGCGGTGGCTATGACGATGGCTATGAGCAAGCACCTGTCAGCCAGAACACCTATCAAGACCCGTACAATGCGCCCTCTGACATGATGATGAATGACTGCCAGAGCCAGGGAGTCGGCAGTGCAGGCGGATATGGCGATGGTTCTGGTGGCTACAACACAGATTACTCCAAACCACCGATAGAGTGGAGAGGCGGCGACTTCAGAAGCAGTGGCGCTGGATATGCAGCTCCTGCACCTTCCGGTAGTGGCTACGCTAGCAGCTACGACGACAGGGGATATGGGGGCAACTACGGCGGAGAACGTCCAGCGGCCGACAGCTTCAGTGGAGGTGGTCCCCGATCAGACGATCGTTATGCCTCCTATGACAGCTATGGTAGCGGAGCGTATGGCCAGTCTCGGGATAGCTATGGAGGCACGGGCCGCTATTAAGAGTGCAGCAAGCTGTCAACTCTTGCTTTTTGATTGCAGGCTTAGAAGAGCACCAGTGACATATTTTTCACGTCTGAAAGAGCCTCCACCATGCCCGCCACCATCCATCTTCAACTTACCATCACGGCCTTGCTCGAAGAAATTTAGATGCAGGCACTGCACTTTTTGTTTCCCCAACACCACATGTGAAGTTCGTGCTCTGTAATTTACTCTTCATTTCACATTTTCTCACATGCAGGATATTTTTCTTCATTTTTTTAACATAGCCAAGTGGTTTGGAAGGCCACTTGTGCACTGAAAAAGACACTCCAAAGTCTTTCTTTGTATGTCTCTTCATGTGAACCTGGCATTCTGTCATAAAAAAGAAATAACTCGTTTGCGCTCCTGCAGCTATGCCTCTTTTTTTGCAGCTCTGCCTGTCGTTTCTGCCTTTCCATTTCCGCCGCTCTTTTACGCTCTTGTTTTTTCGCCCATCTTTTCGTGTTATCCAAGGCAATTTCGAAATGATCGTTTAATTCTGTCTCAAAAATTTTGATTGCCTGGATAATGTCCAAATCTTTCGCGCTTTCCTCCACATCCCATCCTAACTCATCGCACAAAAACCACAGATCTGCCCTCGACAACCTCGTCAGGACAATGGTCGCTGCCCTTACGTATTGGTTTTGCTCGCTCACGGTGATTCTGAGCTACTACCCCTGTGCTACAGATAAAAACGAGATCAACCAGGAGTTCAAATTATTAACCCAGAATTTGACGCCTGGAGGATCTAAAGCAAAAACCAAGCACTCATCCGCAGATGCAGCACCATGTCACCCGGTTCATTCCACCAGTTGTTGGGTGTGGCGCTTCTATCCCACCGCTGCCACCAGTTGTTTGATGTGGGTTCGAGTCGCTCCCGACGGGACCACAGGTCAAGAGCGACGCTTGCTCCAAACACCGCCACCACCACAAGGCCAGGACTGCCGACGAGTTAAAGGACTTGGATTATGGAAGGAAGATTACTGGAGGGTTTATTTGCATTATTTACATAGGTAAAGTCAATGGAAACTTCGCTCCGAAGAAAGGATCTTAAGACGAGGCTTAAAGAGCCTTAAAAGGGAGCATGATCCCTAAATAAAGCACACAAATGGAGCACCCAAAAAGGAACACGACAGAGCATTACATGGGAGCACAGAAGAGGAGCACACCAGAGGAGCACGATTTTCACTGCACTTGCTGTCCAGTTTTATACAGTTCTTGTTCCCCAGATTCCCCAGGATGAGGACGTTTCCGCCAGGGTGGGAGTGGCTTAAACTTGTTTTAGCACGCACAAACACGCACCAACGTACATAAAGACACGCCCTCGTCACGTGTCGCGCCAGGGGGAGAGGAGGATGCCCTTGTGTCCACATCGACAGCGGAGGTGGATGATCTCGTAGCCAGCCAAAAGATTCCATGCACCGCCGACACACTGTTCTTTAGATGTCAGTCGACGCCCCGGTCAAGAGCGCAGGGTCGGTTCTAGTAGCCAAAAGGAGTCGCTTCGTCAGTTGCCATGCCTGCGAAGATTAGCGGATGACGACCGACATCTCACTGCTGTATTCCGGGAATGAGGCCACATTGGTCCCTTCAGCTTAGTCACGGCCATTGGAGATTAGCTGCCGCTCGATCCCTGCGGCGGCCTCTACGCTTCGCCAAGAGTCTGTCCAGTGTAGCAGCACTCGGTGCTTTCAGGTGCTCGACGCTCGCTGTGGCGGCGTTCCGCGGGCCCTCGCTCCCCTTGCTTGGTTCTCGGAATCCACCTGGGCGACGCTCTCGGTACTCGGGTCTCGAACGTTGGAGCGATTCTTATCGCGTGGCTGGGAACCATACCGAAGAAGCTTAGTGCTGGCTTCCAGCAGGTGAGCTTCGCTGACGACGCTGCCAACACAGACGGGCGGGCGCCCGAATGTAACAGGGGTCATTGCTGGGTACCTTTCTATTTTTTATTTATATTAATGACACAGCAACTAACATAATTTAACAGTTAAATTGCTCTGAGTCAATTGCGTAATATGCAAAGCAATAACAAGCCCTGCTAATGATATTAAACTGCAGTCTTCCCTCAACAAACTAACCGAATGGTGCATTTTATAGCAGACACAAACCAACATCGAAAAAACAAAACATCAATTTGCCCTTATGTTAAAACCACCGTTTAACAGATAAACAATAAATGATTCTTTACTTGGTTTAGTTTCGACATTTATTTATATAGAAATTATATTTATGTCAACCTTACCAATTAACGGTCATATTGAACGCATAACTTCAAAAGCATTAAAGAAACACGGCTTCCTGGAGCAACGGCTGCAGATCGCGAACCACGATGCCAGATATTTTGTATGCAACTCGGTCATCCGGCTTTCGTTGGATTGCCCACGCATCATATGGCATCCTAAAATCTGTTGTGGCGCACTGCAAAGCAAAGCAGCACGGTTAAGTCTGTCTTCTTAAATGCGATTTCGAAGCGTCACCAGTATGATAGCCTCAATATGCCATCACTCGCCACGCACAGGACATTGGCCTGAGTATTGTTGGATCTCAGGAAGCACTATCCCACCGCTGCCACCAGTTGTTGGGATTCAGGTAGCGTGACTCGGGCCAGAGAAGTGACGAGGATGATCGGAGGAAGAAAATTTGGAAAACTTGATACAAGGACTATTTACATTATGTACAAGCACGGGCAGCTGAGAGTTCTTCTCAGTAAAGAGAGATTCTCAGGAGTCGGGAGTCTCTGATACCTCTCAAGAAGGGGGCTCTCTTGGCATCAAACCAGCAGCTCCTTAAATACTCTTCGTGTTCCCCAGATCCCTAGCTGGGGAATACAGTTCGAAGAATGGTGTCCAATCACACGATGCACTGATGGTACCACACACGGCAGGGCGGTCCTGATGCTTCTTAGCAGCTCGATCGAGGGAAAGGGAACAGGACCCGGTCACGTTAACGTCCCTGCGGCTTCCAAGTGGTCGCGCACATGCGTCCGGAGGGCAGCTGCATGACACAGGAATGCTGGCTGTCTCCCCGCAGGAGTCGAAAGATCCTGCACTGGTGATCGAAACGAATGCGCTTATGGTCGTCGCTGGCATTCCTGTTGAACACTATCGTTGCTATGTGGACGCTATCGTCGCTGCTTCCGGCATTCCTGTTCGAAAACGTGGGGACACTATTGTTGTCGTTCCCTCTGGCGGTCCTGCAGTCACGTCTCTTTGCCGAATTCCACCGCAGGAAGGAAGCGCGATCACAACAGTATATTGTTTTATACTTTCTATGCCACAGCGACACGTCGTTTTTTTCGTTCAATTAAATTTCCGGCCCATCACATGTCAATTAAAAATGATCCCGCTTTTAAAGTAAAACCGATGTTCGCTCACAGTGAAAAATGCCGGCACTTACCACTCTACTATAAAAAGCTTAATGGAGTTCATTACCGTCTACTGTTGCCACTATGAACGATTTTTGTTCTTTTCAATTAGCACTTCGCTCATTCTCGAAATCACAAGAGATAGTATAACAATTTTTTATTTGCATTGAGCGTAGCGTCAAGTGGTAAGTTTTAGTTTTTGTGATGTTCAAGAAATAAAAAGGAGAAAAGCGTTATCGCGAAATTTTTCCTGTTCAGTTCACTTAAATTTCATTGCCCTGTGTGTGTTTGTACTGTAATTTTTCTTCTCTTTCTTTGTCTTCTATGTGGCGTCTTTTTTGGTTTTTACTGTATTTGCTTCTACTGTGAAACTTTTTGCATTGATCATGCAACCCCATGTAATGCTCATTTGCGCCCTTACGCTAAGCAGATAGATCCACAAATTGGGATTACACTGAGCTCCCGGGAACGAAACATGAAAAATAATTTTCTACTTTGCAGTGAAATTTTGTTTCACAAAAGGTTTATTATATTGTGCTTCGGTAGATCCCATAAACAGAAGCATGAACCAGGCAAGCTGTACTCTTCAGCTTAAAGCACTGAAGTAAAACTTTTTGCTCTGTTCAAAGACGCTGTTCACGTGTGATTCCAGTCTGACTTCACACTGCAGGAAATATGGCCTTTGCATATTTCCGCTAGTAGTGTCATATTCCGCCTCCTTTATTCTCTCAAGCAAGTACCAACTAGCCCAAGAACTGACTCTACTGAAGTACATAGCGTAAGTGTTGCGAAGAAACCAGTGTTTTTCCAGGTCTGTAAAGATAAAGGCGCAGATATGAAGGCATAACCAGCAAGAAAATGCATCGGCCCACACAAATGTCATCATAAACTATGCGATAAAGAACATAAAACAACACAAATAGGCAAGAAATTCAATTTGAGCAAAGTTAATCGAATTATTGGGCTGTGTTCAGGATAAAGGCGTCTGTTTCAGTGGTCTTGACGGGATTTATGCAGCGGCTTACTTTCTTGATGGGCAAAAAAGAAAATGTTGATGGATATGTTCAGACTCCACAAGTTGCTTGTCCCCCGTATATCTGATAACGTTGCTTTCAGTATGAAAAAAAAAGAAATTTACTTTGCAGATGCGTGATTTTGGATTCCAGCCAAGTGAAACAGGACACCAGAGAAAAATTCCCTTCGTTTTCTCGAATGTCCTTCGCTTGTCCTTCGTTTTCTATCTCTTGGTGTCCCCCGTAGCAGCGCTTTCGAAAGCTTAAAAAAAAAGAAAAATCAGTTTAATAACCCTGTCACTCGAGCACGGCGGGAAAAAAATCTATTGGAGTAATGGGATCGTGGGGGTGTGGAGAAAGAGAGTTCTTTGATTAAATACTGTTCAAAGGGCCACAATAACGCCACTGGTAATACAACAGGAAAAAACTGCGTGCGTCATTCCTTCACGCCTCGAAGAGACTAGAGAGTATTTAAAATCTTCCAGCCTAACAAAGCAAGAGGAGAAGAATTAGCAAGGTGGGAAAGTGTATTCAGAAAAAAAAAACAGCTTTCCGTCCTCCGCTGTGAATAGGAATGAAAGGACGTAATGATGAAGGAGAAATGAAGTCGTGATTCCGAAGTTAATGCTAGCTGATACTGAGCTCAGAGCAATGGATCCGCCACCCAGATTAGAGAACTGCAACGAAGTGGCTCTTGAATGAAACAGGCTACTTTTGATTTTTAGACCAAACTGCATGCCCTGCGGCCTGTCGTACGAGGGAATAAGCCGCCTGAAGTGGGACAGAGCTTAATCACTGCACTCGGTCTAGACACAGGGCTTAACTGTTTATGCAGTACTGTATGTGAAGTAAAATTTTTCTAGTCCTTGCCCTTGGGAAAACAAAAAGCTACGCGGACCATTCCTCCGCCTGTCAACAAATTATACAGAGCTCAGGCAGCAGCCTGGAGGCAGTTGCAAACAAACACGTACACGAACCCGCTGCGATATAGCAGGATCTACCCCCGAAATATATGCACGAACACGTCCAAGGTTTGCAAGACAGACGCAGCCACTCTAAACATACTCTGCGAGTGTAATACCCTTGTTACACAGGCAGAGTTAACCGCGGTTAACGTGGCCACGGTAAAGAGCAACTGCTTTTGACGATTGTTACATGGCGTACGAAACTACGGTTACGGCGATAACTGCGGTTGTGGCAAATCGAGCTTGGCAACCCCAGTTAGCTCGTTAACCGAGAAGATGGCGGCGTTCGTGAACGGAGTGTGCGCGCCAACAGCGTCGGCATCCGCGTGCGATAAACGCACGAGCTGCTCAGCACCAGCTACAGGGAGCCTAACCAGGCTCCCTGCGAGGGACGACACGGCAGGCCAAAGTGTACGCGGCGATTACGGCAGAATTGAACGCCGGACTGCCGCCGTCAGGCGTGCAGCCCTTCACCGTCAAGCAAGTTTGGTTGAAGATGAATAATCTAAACAAGAAGTACCGGTAAGTAAAAGAATATACCTTGTGGCATATCTAACACGATTTGCTGGTTGCTATTTATATTACGTGGAGCTAACCGACAAGAGAAAATTTTTCAAGCGGTCAAACTTCGACGTTCGCCCTAGTCTTGGCTCTATAGTTGCTTTTAATGAGGCTGAATATTTGCCGCAATTACCGTGTTGGTCCTGTCTTTGACCTGGGTGAAGCAGCGCATGGTGCAAATCCGTGTTAAAAAATATTAACAATAGTAAACAATTACGCCAAACTGGTCCCTGCCGGTTGCGCTGGGACAACGTTCTCGGCGCTATTTAATTAGTGCTGCATTGCATGAGATCAAAGAGATCGGAATGTGAAATGGGGGTTGAATGTCTCGAGAAAACAAATGTACTATGAGGGACGGCGCAGTAAAGGGCTCCGAAATAATTTCGACAACTTTTGGTTCTTTAGCATGCACCGACATCGCGCAGCTCTAGGGCGCATTCTGCGTTCCGCTTTCATTGAAACGCGGCCGCTGGGATCTGGATCAAACCCGAATACAACGCTCATTACCCGAGTGCCACAGCCACTCAGCCAAGGCATTAAGAGGTAATGCTGGCTGTGACTGCCAGTATGAACATTTTATACATAGCGTCATGTTTTGCTTCACTTTCTACCTTTTTCCTTGCCTGATCCTGAGCAAGTAGGCTTTCGCATTTTTGTTGGCATTGCACCAATCGGTTGAAAATGAGATTGTGTCTACATTGAGTTTTTTTTTCCTTCGGAAACTCAGGCGACAAGGTACGACGACTGGCTCAAAAGGTATAGAGTGGGAGCACGATTGGAGCTTGCACAAATTTTTGGGCACCCTAGCGACCAGCGACTAGCAGTTGGTTTAAAAATCTTGACACGTATTCTGAGTTTCGGACATAATTAGGGTGTGTTCGACTTGCCGAATTAAATAGTGCAGGGGTATTTAGCAATGCGAGAATGTATGCATTGCTTGACTTTTTTTATGCGGATGGCTGGAGTACTACGAAATAAGAATGCTGTCAGAAAATAGTTTGTGTGTGTGGTATTGGACTACGCTTTTCATTGTTAATAACATAATGGCTGACATGTGATGGAATGGTTTGGTTTGGTTTATGGGTGTTCAACGTCCTAAAGTGACTCAGGCAATGAGGGATGGTGTAGGGAAGGGCTCTGAAAATTTCTCTGGGGTTCATTGGCGTGCACCGACATCGCACAGTACACGGACCTCTAAAATTTCGCCTACATCGAAGTTCAACCGCCGCAGCTGGGATCAAACCTGCGTATTTCAAGTAAGCAGCCGAACGCCAGAGCCACTGAGCCACCACGGTGGCTATGAGATGAAATGGACACTAGCGTTGAGCACCAAGTGTTAGCCTCTCTCGGTGCATTACATTGCTAGGCCATTGATATTTATCTCATTGAAAGGGCTTGCATGTGTCTGCATAAGCAAGTGCGGCGTCATGATTGTGTTAATTCCTAATCCAAGGTTTTGAATGTGCAGGTTAAAGCAGCCACAGATTTCAGCGAAGGTTAACAGCTGCTGGCCGGTTGGGATGGCACCGTTGCTGGGGACAGCGCACGTGGTGGAAATGTGGGAGGCGGAAGCAGCTGCACCAGCCCTCGTACTTTAAATCGCAGTAGCTGAAACACCAGCAGCGCAAGAGAGGCAAGAGGCAATGTTGCAGTTCAAGACAGCGCCGCCCGCAACAAAATGCGAAAACGACCCTGCACTTCCATAATGCAGCAGCTGCTGGATTTGCACATGAATGAGGCTAGCACTGCTGAAAAAGCAGCCAAGAAATCAGGAAAGGTAATGAAAAAATGCTTGAAATTACAGAATGAATCAATCGCATGGAAGCTGCTATGTTGCAACTCATGCAGCAGCATTTTGCTGCAAAACCAAATAAAGAGTAGTAATCTAATTACACCTTTTCTTTTTTAGCAACCGCAGAGGAGCATGCAACTGTCAGTGATGAAAGCGCCTCGGACATGGCCTTCGAGAAGAGAAGTTGCAATGTTTGAGCAGGCAGTGATGAAGGTTGGTTTACCACTTGAAAGGTTTATATATATTTAGACGCAGGTCGTGTATCAATACGATACAGTACACATAAAGGTAAAAAAGAAAGGAATGTAACAGTGCACTAACACCCTACTGAGATCGAAAGCGTTATTTTTTCAGATGAAAAGTGCGTATCAAATATGCCGACCAGAGTCTCGCATCTTTATTTTTAGTTTGGTTTGGTTTTAATGGGCTCAACATGCCAAAGTGACACAGGTTAAGAGAGACACCGTAGTGGAAGGCTCCGAAATTTCCATTACCTGTGGTTGCTGAGCAAGAGCTCTATTTCGTGAATTTGCACGGTCCTGAAAATCTGCTGAACGGCTTGCTCAGCATTCATTTAGAGCAGCATTAAAGAGCATCTTTTTCGCTCGCCATGTTTACTTTGCAGGCTCTCATCTTGGGAATTATGGCTGCTACTGGTTTGGCTTCCTTGGCTGACCATGCTTGATAAGGATTGCATGAACACTTCACAACCTTAACCATTTCTGACTTCAGCGCAACTGCACGTGCACTCTAAGCTTACCTCTCGGCAAGACCATGTGGTGCACAAACCATTTATACTTTCGAGAGAGAAGTTACCACGAACATGCAGTGTTTGGTGCGATTGGAGCAGCGCTTCTACAACTGAATTTGTTGAAAACTGTGCTTAGCTTTCTGGGCTTTTTTATACAGAAAGACATGTAAAGAGTTAGAGTTACATTAATATTAGAAATGTTCAAAAGTACTACGTGGACAGAGGATGAAAATGGTAGCCACACACACACAAGCAACGCACAGTTGCCGATCGGTTTTTCATACAAAGCGTAGGTCACTGCTGTAGCACAAAAGATCACAATAGCCGGTATCAAAGTTCCTTTATCCCAAAGTGTACTGCACTTCCTATAGGTTCACCCTTTCCGGCGTCACAGATATGGAGTTTGAGAACAGAGCACCAAGAACCACGGGTGAGATATGCACACCGCGGTGGGCAGAGTAAATCTTTGTGATATTTTTAGTTTCCAGCTAGGAATGTGGCTAACGCCTTTCGTACTTCTGCGCCCTCTAGTTCAGAGCGGTTAGTCGTGCACTGTGTTTGAGGCCTGCTTGCATCAAAGGTGTGTGCGGTGTCAGTCCTGACTGTGTCACATCGATCACAAGGTTCTTCACAAATATTGTGCACCACAGAGCAGGCAAGGATAATGCGTCTCGCGTTACCGACATTGTTTTCCAGAAATTTGTGTAAATTTCTGAATCGTGCTTTTAGGCGGCCTAATACATTTTCTACTGCTTGTATCGCACTAGAGCAGTGATAGTTAAAAACTAGCGAAGGAGAGCCTGCAGCTCCTAGTAGTGGAAAAGGCTTCATCACATCCTTTTTAAGAGAGGATGCTCCATGGGATGTTTTTCTTTTTCAAGCTTAAACAAGTCGCTTGACAAAATCTTCACTAGTTTACTTTTGGAAAACATCAGCATCATAGTTTCTTCCAGGTGTGCCCACATTTACGTGCATGAACTTAGGGCAGTGGTCTACCACAGCCAATAGAATTGTGCTGAACAACCCTTTATAGATGTATTAGTCACAG
Organism: Amblyomma americanum; assembly: GCF_052857255.1. Classification (NCBI taxonomy): domain Eukaryota; kingdom Metazoa; phylum Arthropoda; class Arachnida; order Ixodida; family Ixodidae; genus Amblyomma; species Amblyomma americanum. Next base: position 99,294,126 of record NC_135501.1, read on the forward strand.
GTTTGCTTTTTAAATGAGCCCACTTCTATATGGCAACCATCTAGACCACACACACCGTGGGGGAACCCCGTAAGAGCTACAAACTGCTACAAACTGCCTCATGTGTTCTGCTATTTCTTGTCGTGTTGGGAAGCGCACGAAGTGCGGCTCAAGAACACGAACAGCAACTTGGCAGCACTCGCGGAAGATTAAGTTCACGGAGGAACGCCGGACGCCGTCGAGGTTGGCCACCGTTCTATCTTCCACATGTGACGCCAAGCGATAGATCGCTTTGGCTTCCCTTTTCCCAATGGGATGGCTTTGCGCTTGTTGGCGTCAACGCGCCTCATATATTATTAGACACTCACGGCATAACAGAAGGTGCTTCGAGTCATTATAAAGTTTCCACTGAAGTCTTCATCTGAAAGATGTGTCTGGGTCGTCTCCCACCACGATGGACCCCGCGGGTACGACCACAGGCGCCTGTCACGTGAACGCAGTCGCGCAACAATCACCATAAGGCGTTTACAGCGTCTTTCCGCTCTTTTTCGCACGGCCTCCAACTCTTGCGCTTCACTAAAGAGGTTGCGCTCTCAGATTCGCCTCTCTTGCAGGAATACCTGCTGAGCCACAAAAGAATCCCACAATGCTGCATCGTCATCGCTGCTTTCGACGGCAACGCCAAGAGCAGTCTTCCTTATGGCCATCGCCGCTCATGGAGTACTACCTGCGTCAGTCACTGCTTCAATCAAGGCGCACGAAAACCTCGGAGCACAAAATATCAGAAGCGATTGAAAACAACGTAGCCAGACGCAGCTTCAACTGCCGCTACGGCGCAGCGCTGGGAGTAGGATAAGATCAATGTTGAAAGACGTTTTGTGCGTGCCGCCCATCTTCGCACAGTCCAGAAACAGCTCGTGTTACGAACTATTTCAGACCATATTTCTGCTACTCGAAACATATTTTAGAACTTAATGATGTTTCATGAGAGAAATCTCGTAAATTACGAGCATATTTGCATATGACAATTCATTCCGCCGATTTACGCATCAGTTCGTCTTTTTCACAGAAGGGGCCGCTACCTGTGGCGTGCTGTGTAACAACGGCGAACCGCGATTTCAGGTAACCGCAGTTAGTTCGGTAACCGCGTTTACGTTAACCGCGGTCAACTCTGCCTGTATAAAAGGGGTTTAAGACACACCTAACCGGTGTTAATCCCGAAACCCTCTCGTCGAGGTGTTCCGCTGCTCTGCGCAGCTCCAGCCTCAACGACCAACTCTGGGCCTTCCGGCAGGCCCTCCAGGCGCCGAAGAGACACGATCTCGACGTCCCCACGTTGTAGACCTAGGCCCGGTCGAGCTAGACCCTGCCGGACACTCAATAAAGTTACTCTCTCACACGGCACTAGGACACGATAATGCTTTCTAGAATCAGAAAACTCATTTAACGGAACGATTACGTTCATTCATGTGGGATGTACGGTGTGAAGTTCCAAAAATAAAGCAGGAGCCTGTGTTGGAAAAGGAACGGCACTGCAACTTTAGACACTTAAAAATAATGGTGTTCCGAAGTAAAGGTTGATGAGAGCTCCACCTAGATCGAGGAACTCTTGGCCCACGAAGTTGTATGTGTCAACTGAACGTTCAAAGTGTTCACGTCACTAAACCATAAGCGAGCTGTACGCGTACCTTTGGAAAACATATTAGTCAAGGTTTTTTCGCCCTTTACTTGCCATTAGACATTTACTTCATCGTGAAGTTCTGCAACAAACACAAGGGAACAAGTGTTGGACCAATAGTCGGAGCTATCGTAGGCCCATGAGGTCAAAATGCGTCTGTGCAGCAGTAGCAGCGAAGACACAGAACTGAATACTCTAATGATCAAAAACAACTTAAATTGAAAGAAAACGTGCGTCCCTTCAGGGATAATATAATTTTATTACAAACAGCAGAAACGTAGGAGAAGTGCCACATAGTTAACGCATTTTTAAGAGATAGAACCTTTGTATAAGGAACACAAAGTGACAGCGGTCTTTACTTCTATTCGTGAGGCACTCCATATTAATCTACCTTGATACCGAGGCAGCCATTGAAGTACGGGTTCAAAATAACTAGTAAAAAACGTTCATGTTAATCCGTTTCTAGTAATATTATCATCTAAGAATCAAAAGCATACTGAAATATAAGTGAATGTTACATATTAGGTTATGCTACATTTATAATGCTAAAGTAGCTAGTAAATAATGTTCATGTTAATACGTCTCTAATATTACGTATAAGAATCAGTAGCATACTGAAATATGATAACTGATTGTTACATAATTTGTCATGCTACGTAGCTGTCCACACCTTGTGCAGCAGATGCAGTAGCAGGATCAGTCGAACATCACGTGACCATCGCTTTTTCTTTGCGCAGTACCCTTGCCGATTGCCTGCGCTGCCGTTTCGTCCACACTATACGAATTATGGACGGACAGCGGACGACGCCCCCCTGAAGCCTCTTATAAAGTCGAGCCATCTGACGGATCTTACACGCATCGGGCAACTGCGGCAGCGGCGGGAACAGTCCGAAGAGCACCTGACTAACGTCTTTGCTTTGCACAGGTTGGTATAAATTCACGGTATTAAGCAACGTAACCGTTGCCACTGCTGCCCTCAATGATTTTTTTTGCTGGTCAAGGTTTTATGATATGTGCCGAATGTTGTCAGCCCTACGCCTACCATCTTAGCAAATGCGTCGCCATTAGCGAGCGTGCGTATAAAGAAGAAAATTAGGAGGTCAAGAAAACTTTAAAATGCCCCAACCTGTCGCTTGCCAGCGTCTTGCAGTGGCCAGCCGTCCATGTTGCCCTATGCCTGGGGCAAAGAACTTACTGGCATTGAAAAGAACCTGGCTTTACTTACAGTCAAGCTGGATGGTTTGTCATTTTTGAATGAGACCGTAGCAAACATCGGAAAATTTGTTGCAAACATTTCAGAGACATATGACACGCATTTCAGCGATTTCTGAAAAGCATAGCAGAGAAATTGGAAAGATTGGGTCTA